>NW_027507686.1:21421985-21424485 GCF_037356315.1 Lithobates pipiens
GTAAATGTCCCATGGTGGGCAGGAAGGCAGTGGTGTAATTTTCCTGTAAACCTTACAATGAAAGCATCAACATTTTTTAGTTGCTCAGTGATGCAATTGAAAAATTTGCTGTGATATGTGCTGGTGAAATAGCATCAGGTTTGCTTACCAACAGCTTTTCAGTTCTGGCTGTGCTGTATATGACATACCACAGCCCACTTTACTGTCTACACTTGGCTATAAGTTATTAACTCTGGGCCACTCCCCTGCATACACTGTGCTGTACATAACATACTCCAGGCCACCCTGGTATATTCACTGTGCTTCCACATTCTTCAGATAGCCCCATTCCACACACTGTGATAAATGTGACAAACTCTGAACTGTTCCACTCTGTACACTAAGCTGAAAGAGACATTGCCCAGACTTTCCCATTTGTGTATGCCATCTATAGCTTTAAAGTGGTTGTAAACCCCTTACAACCACTTTAAACTACAGGCAAGCCTATAATTAGGCTTACCTGTAGCTGCATTGGATATCTCCTAAACCTGCATGATTTAGGAGATTTCCCTGTATTTGCATGTGCCGACGGCAAACATGCACACTTAAGCCAACTGAAGCAACGGCACGTATGTGCCGTTGCTTCAGTTGTACTGTGCCGTTCGCGGTGGCTGCCGCGCATTCCCAGGAGTGACATCATCACAGCTCCGACCAATCACAGCGCCAGAGATACCCAGAAGTATCCTCCGGGAAAGATGTCGCCGGCCGGAGGGGGAGACCAGGACGGCTGCGGGGGCTTCGTTCTCGGGTAAGTAAATGTACTGCTAGGACTAGACAGATTGCAAATACCATCCAGCACAGCCACTGTGAGGACCATTAGGCAAGCCTGCATAAAATAATGAGCAAATATGGCTGCCCCATGTACATATATACAAACTGAGTCGGTCATCCCCACACACAGACCGTGCCGGCGATGTAAGATGAGCTGCGCATGCACTGCATCTTCTGCAATAAAGAGCCCAACTGCTTGCAGTTTTTGGCAGAACTTTCGTCCTACTTTACGATGATCAAGAGCCTAATGACTAATATATGAAGACATGGAATTCCTTTCACATAACGCTAAGCTTGAACAATGGGCAACTCCTGACCTTATTTGCAATTTCGTTACCTGAATTCAGTCTTAACACCGATATCCCTCTGCTGGACGTCTTGGAGACTCCTTGTAATCTTGTTAAAGGCAGCATCCTAGCAATTAAATACACATTTTAAAATTAGGGAGTAATCAACGTTTTTTTTTTTTTTTTTTTTACTGCTTTGAAAGCGTTCATCAGTATAGAAATAAAGGAAGAAGAGCTGAGAAGAGAGATGACAAGGGTCGAGAAGAGCAGGAAAAGGGGACGAGAAGAGCAGCAGAAGGGGACGAGAAGAGCAGCAGAAGGGGACGAGAAGAGCAGCAGAAGGGGACGAGAAGAGCAGCAGAAGGGTGACGAGAAGAGCAGCAGAAGGGGACGAGAAGGCAGCAGAAGGGACGAGAAGAGAATAAAGAGAAGAGAAGAAAAATAAGAGAAGGGACGTAAAGACAAGAGAAGGGACGAAAGACAAGAGAAGGACGAAAAGACAAGAGAGGGACGAAAAGACAAGAGAAGGGACGAAAAGACAAGAGAAGGGACGAAAAGACAAAGAGAAGGGACGAAAAGACAAGAGAAGAGGGGAAGGAAGGGAAAGCACAGCACTGGCATAAAACAATGGCTAAGCCAGTGGCTTAGCTTCCAGCATCCTTGCAATCAAATCCACACTGGATATTAGATAGTAATTACATATTTATTATTTTTCTCCTACTGTTTCGAAAGAGTTCATTATTACAGTAATGATAGAAGAGAGAGGAGACGACAGGAAAGAAGAAGAAATATGAAGGACAAGACAAGCAAAAAGAAAGAGGGGGTAAAATAAGAAAAAAAAAAAAGCTAAAAACAATATTGATGATAATATAATAATAATAAGATAATAATAATGATTTGCTTGACTACCCCTTCCAGGAACCGTACCTCACTTGCCTCAATGGTCCCCACTTGTTTGAAGATCAGATCATAAATGCCATGGTGTACATACATCTAAAAAGGGATTAAAAAAAATTAAAAAAAATAAATAAAAATTAGAAAGGTCACACACACAAACAAAAAACAAAACAAAAAAAACAGCACATTGTCAAACTTGCATTAAGTTGACTGTGTTGCTACGGTTGTACAGTTTGACATTGATCAGTTCCTGCAGGGGTTAAAGTGACCACACTGACCCGGCCATAACAGGAAAAAGAAAAAAGGTCATTGCAGGGGCACCGATAATCTTCTTACCTCTACTGCTTGCTTCATCAAATTCATCTGACCCTCTTGCTTGGCAATAGATCGCTGCAGAACATAGCATGATGGTTACAGAAGATAATCATACCTCCATAAAATATACAACATGTTACATTTATAACAGCAGCTAGGATGAGACACAGGGAAGGAACATTATATTCTCG
>NW_027507686.1:22079485-22179485 GCF_037356315.1 Lithobates pipiens
AATTGCCACCAAAAGAAAGCAATTGATCACCAGTGAGTTTTTAATTTTTTGCGCAATAAAAGAAAAAGACTGAATATTTTAAAAAACAAATATGTTTTCTGCTATAAAACATATCTAATTTATGAAGAAATTTTATTTTTTAAATGTTTTTATTAGATATGTTTTATAGCAGAAAACATATTTGTTTTTTTTTAATTTTCAGTCTTTTTTTTTTATTGCGCAAAAAATTAAAAACTCACTGGTGATCAATTGCCACCAAAAGAAAGCAATTGATCACCAGTGAGTTTTTAATTTTTTGCGCAATAAAAAAAAAAGACTGAAAATTTTGAAAAACAAATATGTTTTCTGCTATAAAACATATCTAATTTATGAAGAAATTTTATTTTTTAAATGTTTTTATAAGATATGTTTTATAGCAGAAAACATATTTGTTTTTCAAAATTTTCAGTCTTTTTTTTTATTGCACAAAAAATTAAAAACGCACTGGTGATCAATTGCCACCAAAAGAAAGCAATTAATAACCAGTGAGTTTTAAATTTTTGGCACAATAAAAAAAAAAAAAGACTGAAAATTTTGAAAAACAAATATGTTTTCTGCTATAAAACATATCTAATTTATGAAGAAATGTGATTTTTTTAAATGTTTTTATTAGATATGTTTTATAGCAGAAAACATATTTGTTTTTCAAAATTTTCATATTTTTTTTTTTTATTGACCAATTGCCACCAAAAGAAAGCAATTGATCACCAGTGAGTTTTTAATTTTTTGCGCAATAAAAGAAAAAGACTGAAAATTTTAAAAAACAAATATGTTTTCTGCTATAAAACATATCTAATTTATGAAGAAATTTTATTTTTTAAATGTTTTTATAAGATATGTTTTATAGCAGAAAACATATTTGTTTTTCAAAATTTTCAGTCTTTTTTTTTTATTGCACAAAAAATTAAAAACGCACTGGTGACCAATTGCCACCAAAAGAAAGCAATTGATCACCAGTGAGTTTTTAATTTTTTGCGCAATAAAAAAAAGGCTGAAAATTTTAAAAAACAAATATGTTTTCTGCTATAAAACATATCTAATTTATGAAGAAATTTTATTTTTTAAATGTTTTTATTAGATATGTTTTATAGCAGAAAACATATTTTTTTTTTTTAATTTTCAGTCTTTTTTTTTTATTGCGCAAAAAATTAAAAACTCACTGGTAATCAATTGCCACCAAAAGAAAGCAATTAATCACCAGTGAGTTTTTAATTTTTTGCGCAATAAAAAAAAAAGACTGAAAATTTTAAAAAACAAATATGTTTTCTGCTATAAAACATATCTAATTTATGAAGAAATTTTATTTTTTAAATGTTTTTATTAGATATGTTTTATAGCAGAAAAACAGAAAATTGTACCATACTTACCGTAATTTTCTTTTCCTGGTGCCTCCATGGCAGCATACCTGTGACAAGCTCCGCCTTGGCTCCTCCCTCAGGACTAGTGAATATTATAAAAGAAATCGTTAGCACAGCCCCAGCATTCTCCGTAATATAGAATACCGAGGGTGGGAATGTATGCTGCCATGGATAGGCACCAGGAAAAGAAAATTACGGTAAGTATGGTACAATTTTCTGTTTTCCTGGTGCCTCCATGGCAGCATACCTGTGACAAATAACTAGCTAAAGATGGGTGGGATGATGCTTAGAAGTTTATTTTAAAGAAATTATTATTTATAAGAAGCAAAAGCTGATGTGACTGCCTATCTGCCAAACTCCACTGATGAGAGAGCCCCTGGGTCCACCCTGTAATGTTTCGGAAACGTATGTTGGGACGACCAAGTCGCTGCCCTACAAATAGTTTCAATTGACACATTCGCTCTAACCACCCAAGAGGCAGAAACCGCTCTGGTGGAGTGCGCCCTGACCGCCGAAGGGGGTTCCAGCCCATTTGTCTTGTACCCCTTGTGGATGAGTTTTAACGATCCATGAGTCAATCGTTCTTGCTGATGCCTCCTTGCCTTTGTTTTTTTTTTTGTTTTTTTTGTTTTTGTTTTTTTACCCCAGGGAATTATAAACAGCCTGATGGATCCCCTGAATGATGCTGTGGCCTGCAGATAGCATCTCAAAGTGGAGGCGATGTCTAGCTCATGAAGAGAGCCAGAGTCCAGTTCAGAAAATGTTGGGAGTGCCCAAGGTTCCGACATGTTCAAGGATGATGCAACCTTGGGAATAAATCCTCGCACTGTTCTGAGTTCTATTTTGACCGGATAGAATATCATGTGAATATGATCTGTTCCTAAAGCTTGGGGCTTTGAAACCCGTCTGCCAGGGGTTATAGCTATCAGGAAGGCTAGCTTCAAGGTTAGACTCCAAAGCGATGCTGACTCCGAAGGGGCAAAAAGGTGGATTGGCTAAGGACGATAAGGATGATAGCAAGGTCCCAAGTGGGAAAAGATTGTTTTGTTGGCGGTCGGATCTTTTTGACAGCTTTGAAGAACTGGATTATTAAAGGATCCTCGGCCCATCTTCTACTGGTTGCTGCTGAAATCGCTGATACCTGTACCTTTAGTGTACCTCTTGCAAGGCCTAGGTCTAGGCCTGCCTGCAAAAACTCAGGAATTTGAGAGGATGATGGGGAACCTGGATCACAGCTTCTGCCAAGCATGAAGGCCCTGAACTTGTTCCACACTTTATCGTATATGCCGTTTGTGGGTGGTTTTCTTGCTTTGAGCAAGGTTGCGATCACTTTATTGGAACACCCTAGGGATTGGAACCTTTCCCTTTCAGCTGCCAGAAGTGAAGGTCCAGCCTGCGGGGACCTGGATGGGTGTGACATCCTTGCGACAGGAGAAGAGGTATTATTGTAACCTTGACTGGAGGCCAGGTACTCAGATACATTGCTGTGGGGAATTGGCCAGTACGGTATGACCGCTATCACCGTCGTGGTTTCCGTCATAAGTCTTGACAAGAATCTTGGAATGAGAGGCCATGGAGGGAAGGCATAGGCCCGGTTGCATGCCCAGGGGGCTGAGAGGGCATCTATTGCCTCCGCCTGGGGGTGAGGAAGCCTTGAGATGAACCTTGGGAGTTTGGTATTGAATGCTGTTGCAAATAGGCCTAGCTCGAGGGGACCCCACTAGTTCACTATCCAGTCAAAAATCTCCGGGTGTAGGGACCATTCGTTGGCATCAATGAACCTGTGGAAAAGGCTGTTGGCCCTCGAGTTGAGATGACCGGGCAGATAGACTGCCCTCAGGTCCTTTAGATTCCTTTCTGCACAGAGGATTATGGGTTCCACCTCCTTCAGGAGGGACCAGCTGTGTGTCCCCCCTTGCCGGTGTACATAAGATACCGCAGCCCTGTTGTTCATTTGGAGGAGAACTGGTTTCCCTGTAATCTCGAACTCTAGGGATAGAAATGCGAGGTAGGCCATTCTTGACCTCCAGGACATTTGACACCAAGCCTGCTGTATGGAAGGACCATCTTCCCTGCACTGAAAACTGGTTGCATTGTGCTCCCCAACCTGCTGCACTGGCATCGGTAGTAATTGTGATCCAGTCGACATGCCCTAATGGGCGCGGTTTCAGAAGTGTCTGTTTCTTCATCCACCAACGTAGACTCCTGAGCATCAAGGTCGTCAAGTGTATGGTTTGGGATAGATACTGTCTGTTCCACAGTCTCAAGAACCCCAGCTGGAAATGTCTCAAATGCCAATGGGCCCAGGGGACCATAGGGATACATGACGACATCTGGCCTATCAGGCCCAAACAGTTTGAGGCTGTCAGGTAGGATCTCGTACTCACTTTCTTCATTTGTTGAATAATGGATGTCACCTTCTGAGGTGGGAGAGCCACTGTTCCATTCCTTTTATTGAACAGAGCGCCCAAATAAACCATCTCCTAGGTTGGAGAAAGGTGACTTTTCTCCTGGTTTATCTTCCATCCGAATTCTGCTAGAGTTGTCAAAAGAATATTCCTGTGTTCCCCTAACTGGGCTGGATCCTTCGCCAGGAGTAGAATGTCGTCCAAGTAGTGGCATACCTGAAGCCCCAATTCCCTCAGAGGGGTTATGATGGCAATCAGGGTCTTTGTGAAGACTGTTGGCGACGTGCAGAGGCCAAATGGATCTCAGATACTTCTGGAACGGGAGTATGGGTATACGCAGGTAAGCGTCCTGCAAGCCTATTGACAATATCCAGTCCCCTGGTTGGACTACATGAATAATCATCTGTAGTGACTCCATTTTGAATTTTTCTAGGAAGATATAGGGGTTTAGTCTTTTTAGGTCTATCACAGGTCTCCACCCTCCATTCCTCTTGGGGACTAGAAACAGGGTGGAGTAACAACCCGAAAAACTCTCTGATGGAGGCACTGGGACTACTGCTTGCTGTTCCTGCAAGGAGAGAAGAAATCGCTGTAGCGCCTCCGCTCTTTTTTTTTTTTTTTGGAGGGAACCTTGACACCCTTTTCGGGGAGAAGAAGTCCTTGGGAGATTTGTCTAGGGACAACCAGAAATGGCTGTATTTGACTGTGGAGACTACCCAAGGATCCCTGCACTTTTGTTCCCAGATTTTTGAGAAGTGTTTTAACCTGGCCCCCATAACTTGGGCTGGCCTGGTGTCAAAAGGATTTAGTGGAATCCTGTGGGGTAGGCACTGGTCTCTGCCTTCAGGTCTTGAGGAACGTAGACTGTGTGCTTTTCCAAGAGCATTGCCCTTGCGGAGCAACGAATTGAATCAATGGTGGCTTCACCAATAAAGTCTGCTGAGAGCTTCAGCTCATCCAAGGCCTTGATTACATCCTCCTTTGGGATTTCCTGTTGGACTGCCAAATCTATATTATTAATCCAGACACGTAGTGCATTTGACACTGATGTCAGAGCTATCACTGACTTACAGGCGTTGCCTGCCATCTGGTAAGCCTTTTTGGATCGAGATCCATTCTCCTGTCCAGTGGGACCTTAAAGAAGATGAGTCTTCCAGGGGCAACGTGACATTCTTTGCCAACCTTACCACTGCTGCATCGACCACTGGAGAACCCTCCAGCATTGCGGAATCAGCCTCAGAGAGGGTATAACGTTCCCAACTGATTAATGGAGAATCTTTTCTCTGTCTTTTTCCACTTTTCCTCAATCACATCCCTGATCTCGCCCATGAGAGGGAAAAAGGATATCTGGCATTTGAGAAAGGGGGAAGTACGATTTAGACTTTTAACCTCTGTGTTGGTCTCTTCCCAGCCGATCTCTTGTTTAACTGCCTGTACAGAAAGCTGTACCATGGTGAAAGCAAAGCCAGAGGCATCTAGGTCATCAGATGATTCCACTGAGATGGCATTCTCTTCCTGATGTTTTTAGAGAAAGATGCAGGGGTCAGACAAGAAATTCCACTTGTGGACGGCCCGGGAATGGGAGCCTCAGCCATTTGCTCCTGAGGAGGAGATGCTGGCTGCTGCGTCGGCATTGTAGCTACCAATTCCGCAAGGGAATCATTTACTGCTTTCTTAAGTAGGTCCGCCACTTGGAGACTTTCAGATTCTCTGTCCGCTGCATAGACCCTGATGCAATTTCGACAGATCAGTTTGTCTGGAAGTGGGGTAGCCCCACAGGCCTGACATCTTGGAGATCTAGGTCTCGGGGAGCATGAATGACGGCGCTTTTGGGCCGATGCTTTCCCCTGGATGACCTGCTGTGACAAGAGTCATCATCGTCTCCATGTTGCCTTGAGGTCTTCTTAGACGTCTTCTGGCATACAGGACTGAAATACATAAAAGTACCAGCCACAGTGCACTCTTTTATCCATTTTTTTTAAAAAGTGTATCAACTTACCTGGACGTAGGTCCTTACCTCAGGTGTAGAGTAGGATCTTGTGCGGGCGGCAAATGGCTCATACTAGACGGATTAGCAGAAGCAGCAGCTAAGAAAAGAGTTTTAGAGAAGAAAGATCAACCCACCATGTCCTGACTTGGTAAAAGTGAAATTACCTCTATAAATAATGGGTTCTCTACTTTTGTATTTTTTTTTTTTAACCCAGATATTTAAATAATTTTTATTAATTTTATTTATATAAAAATTTAATATATTTATCTTAAATATTTAATTAATCGCTCCCCTTTTTTTTTTTTTTACATTTATTTATTTATTTCCTTTACCTAAAAGGAATGGGTATTTGCTCCCTGGAGCTCTCAGACGCAGTTCTCCCTGCAGCCACAGGCATCCCACTGAGGCCGACAGGGAGATAAATAGTGGAACAGGAGAGGCAGGGCACGCCTCTATCCTGTCCTTAATGTTTTAATGGCATAGTTGTCTCCATGCCCTTATCCAAAATGGCCGCGGCGGCCCCCGGGAACTACTGCGCATGCGCCGACCGGCGGCAAGGAAACCCGGAAGCCTCGCACCGCCGGCGCATGCGCAGAGCACTGCGGGGAACGCCGAGGGGGGCGAACAAAGTGCCGGGGCTGAGCGCACGCGGCTCCTACGGAGCTAACAATGGCAGGGGCTAGGAGAGGGGTTTTTCCTCTAAAAGAAACAACAAAAAATAAAAGAAAAATGAGAGGTCAAAAGAAAGACAGAAATGGAAAGTTGAGGAGGGGAAGACAGAGAGGGAAGAAGAAAGAGAAAGGACGAAGGGGAGAAAGAGAAAAAAACAAAGATGTAAAACCTAAAAGGGGAAGGAAAGAAGGAGGGGAAGAGAAAAAAAAGAAAAGAAATGTAGAAATAGCTGCTGCCTCTGTTACCATGAACGAGCTGGTGCCTGATCAACTTGCAGGTAAAGCTCTTACTTAAAGAGGAAGTAAACCCTTCCAAACAACTTGGACCTATAGGTAAGCCTAGATTAAGGCTTACCTGTAGGTCCAAGCAATATCTCCTAAACCTATATGGTTTAGGAGATATTTGCCCGAAAATGGGCACCGCTGTCTACGGCGCATGCGCCGTAGACAGCGGCGCGCATGCGCACTAAATGCGGCAAATCCAAGAATGGATTTGCCAAATTTGTCGACTCCCGTGCGCATGCGCGGGAGTGACGTCATCGCGGCTTCGCCGTATGACAGCGGCGGAGCTGCGAGGCGCGACTCCCGTGCGCATGCGCGGGAGTGACGTCATCGCGGTTGCGCCGCTGTGATTCGTCGGAGCTGCGAGACGCCACAAGCAACATGGATGCCGCGGACTACAGGGATCAGCGGCGACTTCGCTGGCTCCTGTGTCAGGTAAGTGACACATAATGAGCTACTATGCGATGCATAGTAGTCCATTATGCTTTACCTTTGCAGGGAAAAAAAGAGGAAGTAAACCCTGATGGGGTTTAAGAGACAAACTGCTTGTCCCAAAAGATCCTACAGAAGGGACTTCCAACCTTATAAGCGCGTTTAGCTGCCCAAGAGAAGGAACTGCGTCCGGGAGAGGCTTGAACCCGGACGGAAGCTGCCGAATGCAGAAGGTAAGGACGCCGACCAGGATTCACTGCCATGAGGTATGAGGAAAAAAAGGAGAATGCTGGGGCTGTGCTAACGATTTCTTTTATAATATTCACTAGTCCTGAGGGAGGAGCCAAGGCGGAGCTTGTCACAGGTATGCTGCCATGGAGGCACCAGGAAACATATTTGTTTTTCAAAATTTTCAGTCTTTTTTTTTTTATTGCACAAAAAATTTAAAACTCACTGGTGATCAATTGCCACCAAAAGAAAGCAATTAATAACCAGTGAGTTTTAAATTTTTGGCACAATAAAAAAAAAAAAAGACTGAAAATTTTGAAAAACAAATATGTTTTCTGCTATAAAACATAGCTAACTTATGAAGAAATGTGATTTTTTTAAATGTTTTTATTAGATATGTTTTATAACAGAAAACATATTTGTTTTTCAAAATTTTCAGTTTTTTTTTATTGCACAAAAAATGAAAAACTCACTGGTGATCAATTGCCACCAAAAGAAAGCTTTAATTGTGCAGAAAATATTATATTGATTTAATTTGGGTACAGCGCTGCATAACCGCGCAATTGTCAGTGAAAATAAAGCAGTGCCAAAAAGCAAAAACTGGTCATGAAGGGGGGTAAATTTTCTGGAGGGAAAGAAATATTGTTCTAAATGACTGTGATAGTGATCAGTTATTAAAAGTAGCGCTAAAGGGAAAACTCTTCTTTTCATTAAGAGCATAGATCTCAATGAGGGTTAATTGTGGCGCTCCAAGTTGGACTACAAGCGGTTGTGCCACATTCTGCCACAGTGACTGCAGGAAAATTCCATGTTCAGCCACGGCTGGAGCTCACACATATTCACAGGAAGTTTATACTAAGGCTTTACAGGATGTGCACAGCCCAGGGAAAGAAAACACGTCCAAACCAAGAGGGAAAACGTGATCCGCACGGATCTTCGAGTATTGTTTCATCAGAGCTTAGCTCTACTTTGAGGCCCCATACGCACCACAAGGTGCACCGTCCTGCCACCGCAGCACCGCCACTGTCAGCCCTTCGTAGAGTTTGACAGGCTGATTGGACACCTGTGCCCTCCACCAACCAACACCGTATCCCCATACACCAGAGCTAAACGCCCATAGTGCAGCAATCTCCTGACTGTTATCACTTTCAGCAGGATGGGTGATGCACATGGATGCCCAGGTGACAGTCACACAACTTTCAAGTAGACGTGTGCACTGCCAAAAAAATTTGTTCGTTCTCGTTTCATTCGTTTTTTTTTTTTTTCGTAAATTCGGAAAATTCATAAAATCACAAATTCGTTCATTCGAAAATATGTAAATTGAAAAATCTGAAAATTCTAAAATCCTGAAGTTCGATAGTCCGAAAATTCAAAAAACCTGAAAATAAGACAGAAAATCCAAAAAGGCGAAAGAAAGAAAACCTTGGTTTGAGAGCGTTTTGCAAGACAAGCAAAATTTTTTGATAGACTTTGACTTGATATACAAGCGATGTCTTGATATACAATACAAGTAGCGTCATGTCACAACTGAGTATAAAAGAGAAGAGAGGTGCCTCTAAGTGTAGCAATATGGCAGGGGTGTCCAAACTTTTTTCAGAGAGGGCCAGATTTGATGAAGTGAACATGCACGAGGGCCGACCATTTTGCCTGACATTCTTTGAACCATTAAAATTTGGTCTAAGTGTGTTCGTTCGAACACTAATACAGGGCCCAACAAGAATTCTCTTGCCTTTGTGGCAGTGTGTGTTGAAGAGATGAGCTCGGGCGTGTTATTTGGATATACCGTATTTATTGGCGAATAAGAGGGAAGTTTCAGGGAAAAACCTTAAAATTTTAAATAAGAAACTGTGAAGCAAAATAAGGGTCAGTGCCCATCTGCGAGCCCACCATTGCTAGGAATGCTGCCCCCACCATTGCCAAGAATGCATCCACCATTGTCAGGAATGCCCCCACCATTGCCAGGAATGCCCCCACCATTGCCAGGAATTCAGCCACCATTAGCGAGGAATGCAGCCAACATTAGCCAGGAATGCAGCCACCATTGCCAGGATTTCACTCACTATTGCCAGGAATGCAGCCAACATTAGCCAGGAATGCAGCCACCATTGCCAGGAATGCAGCCACCATTGCCAGGATTTCACTCACTATTGCCAGGAATGCAGCCACCATTGCCAGGATTTCACTCACTATTAGCCAGGAATGCAGCCACCATAAGCCAGGAATGCAGCCAACATTAGCCAGGAATGCAGCCACCATTAGCCAGGAATGCAGCCAACATTAGCCAGGAATGCAGCCACCATTGCCAGGATTTCACTCACTATTGCCAGGAATGCAGCCACCATTGCCAGGATTTCACTCACTATTAGCCAGGAATGCAGCCACCATTAGCCAGGAATGCAGCCACCATTACCAGGATTTCACTCACTATTAGCCAGGAATGCAGCCACCATTGCCAGGATTTCACTCACTATTGCCAGGAATGCAGCCACCATTAGCCAGGAATGTAGCCACCATTG
The DNA here is from genome assembly GCF_037356315.1 of Lithobates pipiens. Lineage (NCBI taxonomy): Eukaryota > Metazoa > Chordata > Amphibia > Anura > Ranidae > Lithobates > Lithobates pipiens. Next base: position 22,089,410 of record NW_027507686.1, read on the forward strand.
CCAGGATTTCACTCACTATTAGCCAGGAATGCAGCCACCATTGCCAGGATTTCACATACTATTGCCAGGAATGCAGCCACCATTGCCAGGATTTCACATACTATTGCCAGGAATGCAGCCACCATTGGCAGGATTTCACTCATTATTAGCCAGGAATGCAGCCACCATTGCCAGGATTTCACTCACTATTGCCAGGAATGCAGCCACCATTGCCAGGATTTCACTCACTATTAGCCACTAGCCAGGAATGCAGCCACCATTAGCCAGGAATGTACTTACTATTGCTATCAGTGCAGCCTTGGAGGGGACATGGAGGGGGCTGGAGGAGCACCAAAGAACAGGAGAATCTCCTGTTTACACAGCGGCCTCTTTAAGAGAAAGTTCCGCCTCCTTTGATGGACAGAACAGTCATCCAATGGCGGAGATGGGACTTCCTATTACAGAGGCTGCCGTGTAAACAGGAAATACTCCAGTGTGCACGGCGCTCGTACAGCCTCCTATCTCCAATGCAGCCAGACTATATATCTTTTGTGGCCCCGGCGCTGGGAGATCATCGGGGGCCACAAAAGATATATATGTTTAGATTACCAGGCGGGCCATTCAAAACCGGACCGCAGGCCGTGATTGGCCCCGCGGGCCGGACTTTGGACATGCCTGCAATATGGTTACATTTAATGAAGGTACAACATTTAGCAACATATTGCTACGGCTCCTCTCTTCTCTTTTATACCCTGGAGCTCCTGCTGGATTTTGCTTCTAATCCCCTTGTGGAGGCTTCCATTTGTGGATGGACATTTTATGGTCACACAATCTGGTCACATTGCTATAATCTTTTTATAAGGACAATAACCCGAATGACTTATGAATAAATGGTTGTGGAACGAATCATTTGAGTTTCCATTACTTCTTATGGGGAAATCCGCTTTGATATACAAGTGCTTTGAATTACGAGCATGTTTCTGGAACTAATTACGCTCTAAATCCAAGGTTTTACTGTAATAACTAACTAACTAGGGCGAAGGCGTTTGGGTAAGACTCTGAAGATGTTGATCTGTATTTTGTAAAAAAAAAAATTCTCTCCATTTTTTGTTGTTATTCAAGGTGACTTTACATTTTTATTGTTGATCTAACTGCGTTTCATGTTCCTAGATGTATGTATTTCCTGAAGAAGCTGAGAAGCGAAACTATTCGAAATACTTCACCTTCCCCATGAGCCATTGATATGTTGTACTGTTAAATGCTTTTATATTTAAATAAATTGAGACAAAATCCTTTTACATAATTGTTCTTTTCAATATTTTCATATGTTTAATGTGCACCGTAATAGTCCCCCTGCTCGCAGTTTTTGTTGATACTTCTGGCTGGAGACCAGAATTTTCAAATATCCATTCCATATATATTCGGGATGATGGTGCACTATGTAAGGTTTTATTTGTAATTTAGTTCATTATTTTGTGAGGCCATTCTTAAAGTGGAGGGCCACCCTGAAAAAAAAAAATACATTAAAAATTAGAAAAAAATCTGAAAAAAAAATGAATTTTTTTTTTTTAACTTACCAGAAATGTCTGTTGCTAGGCACATCATCCTAATCTGCCTCTTCCTCCTCCGCGGAGATCTTCTTTCTTCTCTCCTCCGTGCGGAGTCTTCTGGGTAATGTGTCGCGCTGTGTTCTGGGAACTGTGTGTCCCAGAACACAGCGTGCCCCATTCACAAAGCGCCGCGCAACTCGCGCATGCGCAGTAGGAAACGGGCAGTGAAGCCGCAAGGCTCCACTGCCTGTTTCCCTTAGATAGAATGGCGGCGCCGGGACCCGAGAGCCGAGGGACGGGTCGGCCTCGGGCGGCTGACATCGCGGGCGCCCTGGACAGTTAAGTGTGCTTATTAAGTCAGCAGCTACAGTGTTTGCAGCTGCTGACTTTAATTTTTTATTTTTTTTAAACCGGCCCTCCTCTTTAATCTTCATATAACTAACTAATAATAATAACTATTAAATTATAGATATTAGAATTTTCTTTCAAATTTGGCTGTTAGTTAAAGTGGAGTTCCACCCAAAAGTGGAACTTCCGCTCGTTGTACTCCTTGCCCCCTCCGGTTCCACATTTGGCACCTTTCGGGGGGGGGGGGGGGGCAGGATACCTGACTAATACAGGTATCCTATCCCCACTTCCAGGAGCCTCAGCCGGTGACGGTATTGACGTCACCGCCTGGGCTCCTCCTTCCCCGGCCGCCAGGCCAGTAGGAGAGAGGAGCGGAGCCTCGCGCATGAACAGTGGGGTTCCCTGCGTGAAGCTGTAAAGCTTCACTGCTGGGTTCCCTTACTCAAAATGGAGGTGGCATGCACCCGACAGCTGATGGAAACATCAGCTGGGGTGCCGACTCCAGGACAGGTAAGTGTCCGATTATTAAAAGTCAGCAGCTGCAGTATGTGCAGCTGCTGGCTTTACTTTTTTTCAGCAGTGAGTGGACCTCCGCTTTAACGTAACGAATACGAATTTATCCGAAGTTCCGCATTATCCGAAATAATGAATGCCGTGCTTAAACAAAAGGAACAGAATGAATTTATAATAATAAAGGGATAACCATCTGTTTGTTACCTTCCAGTGACTAGATAAAATGTTTTTCAAAGACAAGATGTCTCCAACGTATATGTTTATATAAAGCATAACAAATATTTTAATTATGTGTTGTATGTAACAATAAAATTACTGTTATTTTATATATACTGGAATATCGGTATTTTTTGTTTGCTGGCACCCTTGAAAATCCCACCAAAAACTTCTCAGTTCACACGTAATAATAGTAATAACAATAAAAAGTTGTTATTATTATTATTGTTATTTATTATTATTAATTTGTTACGTTCCATTTGTTTAGATACGACATTCGTTATTTTGGAAAATTCGTAACTTTGGATAAATTCGTATTCGTTACATTCACTAGCAGTCAAATTTGAAATTTGATATTGATAAATATTTGTATATTACTGACAAAAAAAAAAAAAAAACAATTAAGGCGGAACGCTGCTTTAAAGTGGAGGTTCACACAAAAATGGAACCTCCGCTTTTCGGAACCCTCCCCCCCTCCGGTGTCACATTTGGCACCTTTCAGAGGGGAGGGGGGTGCAGATACCTGTCTAATACAGGTATTTGCACCCACTTCCGGGAATAGATAGCCACAGAATCTACACCACTTCCCACCCCACTGTCTGCTTGGAAACACACGGGTCCCAGTGATAGCGGGGGCCATCCGGATTTTGCAGCGCGACTCACGCATGCGCAGCAGGGAACTGGGGAGTGAAGCCGCAAGGCTTCAGTTCCCGATTCCCTTACCAAAAAGTGGGCGGCAGCAGCACCTGAGAGCCAAGCGGCAGATCGGCTTTGGGTGCCAACATCGTGGGCGCCCTGGACAGGTAAGTGTCCTTATTTTAAAAGTCAGCAGCTGCAGTATTTCTAACTACTGACTTAAAAACTGTAAAAACTATTTTGGCAGAACTCCGCTTTAAGTGTAGCCAAGCCTGTCTGTGTTTTTGGCCAGGGTTGGGCAGAAATCCTGGGAGAGCTTGATGACTCACAGGCAGCATCCCTGAGACCTCCTCCCTACTTCTCGAATGTACTGGAACCAGGGTTGCCACCTTTTCTTCAATCCAAACCTGAACACTTTAGTGGCCTGGGACACCTTTGGGTGCCCCAAGGACTGTAGTAATGTGGTGCGCATAGCGTGCCACAGTGAACAGTTCATGTGGCCAGTGTTGCCGAACCTGCCCCCAGCTCCCACATGGCAACGGATTTGTGTGTGATTATCTTGGTTACTTAGGGAGCCCAGTCTGAATAATGTATCCAGGTTTCAGTCCACCTGAAACCTGGACACATGATTCAAAACCTGGACTGTCTGGGGAAATCCCGGGCAGGTGGCAACCCTAACTGGAACCTTCTAGAACAATAGGATGGGAGGTAAGGTGAAGTTGCCTGGAGTATTCTGAGGGCCCTGACCAATCCCCAACTTGGATTGGCAGGTCCCCTCAAATACTCAAGGTAGGAATTGTTTGGGTGGAAGTTGGAGATGGAGTGTTAGGCAGTCTTTGAGGGAGCTCCTCAGTCTGGGGGGGGGGGGGGAATGTGACCTTAAGCCTGGGCTTGGGTGCCGATGGGACCTTCCTAAAACCCACGGAGACACGGTACCAAGGAGGACAGCAGGAGAACACTGCCAGGCAAGTCTCCAGGAGCAACAGCTTGGAGGTCTTGTGAATGACAAACAGTGGAGGGTGGGAATCAGACCACAATCACCAGCAGTCCCTACGGGGGTGGGGTGGGGTACCGCTACACTTTAATCTCAGGTCCATCCATTTACAAGCCAAGGGAACTGAAAAGATTCTCTGGCATAAAAATGCTGCCAGCCCAGAATCCAGACACCCCGTCCAAATACCGCCACAAATTCCTTCACTAATAGGATAACCCCAGGGTTCCAGCACTAATCTTCCTTCTTCCTTTTTGAAATTTAACTGGAGTGTACCTTTAAAAAAAAAAGGAGAAATACTTATTAGACAATTAGGGCAAAGTGCAATAAAAAGAGATTCAGCGGCTTTGTCGATGTTTATAAATAGCTCCAACAATCTTCATCACCTCTTGCACAACATTTTATAGCTCGATTTATAATCCATTATAATCTGTTAACCCCCTCAGAGGATGATCCTGCATCATGTGACTCAGGATAATAATATGTAGAAGTTCCTCTAATAAGACTCGGTGTAAGATAACCCCTCACCGAGGTAGATGTATATTTACACACTATTTAAATCACTCTTATATTGAGTGATGATGTTTGTTCTGCTCTCACGTCCATTATTTGTAAGGTGTGGTGACTACTGCTGGACGCTTCCCAAGCCGGCCGGCAATGTTGGCATCTGGCGGAAGTGACTTTTGCTGTAACCACCAAAACAAATTCAAAACATGGTTGTGACATCTTCTCTATGAGACAGGTGACGTCCGACCTGCCGACAGTTTATGGAAAAGAAGTAGGGCTGGGAAAATTAAAGATTAATTCCTCGATTAATCGTTAATTTTTTTGATGGGTACTCACCTCTCTGCCAGCTTCCGGGTCTTCAGGGAGTTCCATCGGAGATTCGGTGACAACATGGACATCAACATCACTGGACTCCTCCCCCCTTCCCCAAGTGCCTCCGTCTGCTAACGATGGGAAGGGGGGGGGAGTCTGGGGACGCCGATGTCCATGACGTCACCGGGCAGCCCGGACAGTGATGGTAAATATGGATGTGGTTAACTGGGATCATTCAGTGAGCTAGGTATAGGCAAATTTGATAACCTCAGTTTTAAACATTGTTGTAAAAAATAAAATAAAAATTTTAACACTCTGGTATGACTGGTTAAAGTTACCTACTATAAAGTGACTGACAGTCAATATACTAGATACGTTTTATAATTATAAAAGTTTTATAAGTTAAACTAACTTTCTACATTTTTCTTAAAGTTTAATTAAAAAAAAGACTTACATCAGTGCTACAGTTTGAATTTAAAACGTATTTGTGTGAACTGTGAAGTTAAGTCATGGATTGTGGAAACAAACTAGTGTCGGGTGATTGTATATAGTGTATACCACATTTACCACTGGCTAATGCAGAGTTGCAATGCAAGGAGATCAGCTAAAAGTAGTTGGACCTGTATGTGCGTTATAATTAATCGAAATTAGTTGATTAATTCGATTTAAAAAAAAAAACGATTAACCAAACACAAAAATTGGAATCAGTAACAGCCCTAAAAAGAAGCAAAAGCCGTATCTAGCAATCAAATGAGACCTGAGACTGGGGCGGAGGTTCACCTTCCAGCAGGGCAATGACCCTAAACATACAGCCAGAGCTACAATGGAATGGTTTAGATCAAAGCATATTCATGTGTGTTTAAGTGTAGGTAAAAGTCCAGACCTAAATCCAATTGAGAATCTGTGGCTTGAAAATTGCTGTTCACAGACGTTCTCCATCCAATCTGACAGAGCTTGAGCTCTTTTGCAAAGAAGAATGGGCAAAAATGTCCCTCTCTAGATGTGCAAAGCTGGTAGAGACATCCCCAAAAAGACTTGCAGCTGTAATTGCAGTGAAAGGTGGTTCTACAAAGTATTGACTCCGGGGGGCGCTATACAAATGTACCCCACACTTTTCACATATTTGGAAAAAAAAAATTTGAAAACTATTTATCATTTTCCTTCCACTTCACAATTATGCGCCACTTTGTGTTGGTCTATCACATAAAATCCCAATAAAATACAAATACGCCACACTTTTCACATATTTATTTGTAAAAAATGTTGAAAACCATTTATCATTTTCCTTCCCAATCCCAATAATTTGGCAATAATTTGGCACAATTATGTGCCACGTTGTGTTAGTCTATCACATAAAATCCCAATAAAATACATTTGCATGCCACACTTTTCACATATTTATTTGTAAAAAAAATGTTGAAAACCATTTATCATTTTCCTTCCACTTCACAATTAGGTGCCACTTTGTGTTGGTCTATCACATAAAATGCCAAGGTCCTAGGTGTAGTCCTGGACTCTGAACTTTACTTTATATTATATTGGGAAGAACCATTATGGAGTCAAAGCTCCATTTATTGTTGCCACCCTCCTGCTATTTGATATATTAGGATAACTATCCCCCCCCCCACCCCCGGTACAAAAGGGACTTTAAGGGCGAACTTTTTGAAAATGTATAGAAAAAGAGAAAATTTATTGAATAAAAATCCTGTCAATCCTTGTCAAGAGTGAATATGTAGCTACCTTTGGGTCTGATCCTTGTAAAAGACTGGGCACCTTCACTTGTGGAGGTTGTTCATTCTGTAGATACATGAATACACAAGCTAATATTTCTTTACCCAATGGAAAATTGTATGAACATAAGCATTTTGCAAACTGTAGGGGTCATTTATTTGTTAACATGCCAATGCCAAAGTTTTTACGTTGTAAAAAAACAAATTTGAATTTTGGAGAAGGGTCGCTAGACATATAGGCAGTATGTCTAGTGCTAACCCTGACCTCCCCTTAGGACGCCATGTTAGAGATTGTCATCATGGCTGACTTCCTCGTATACTTTTTATTATCCTAGATCGGGTACATCCTGATAATAGAGGTGGTGATTGGAATAAGCTCTTACTCCAACGCGAAGTGCGTTGGGGTTGTTGAGCTAAATGCCACCTTCCCTCCAGGCCCCAACACTCAATTGAGTTACCGTCCTTTTCTAGAAGGGTTTGCGTCAGGAGGTTTGCGAGAAAGAATGGATTTATTTAGTGACATGCTCTTTAACTCTGGAACTCAACAGAGTCCTTTTTGTTTTGTTTTTGCCATATGATATGCTGTTTTATTTGCCCATAAAACTTGTAATTATAGATTTTTCTTCAATATGTCGCTTTGTATCAACAATATCAGCTCATTTCTAATCTTGCTATTTTTCGCATCTATAGTCTGCCTGCCCTCCCTTTGATCATCGCGTGCAAGTCAAACATGTATACATCTTGGTTCTTTATGTACATACCTAAAACCTTATTTTTTATTTTATTTTTCAAATTTTGGTTACCATTTCTGACAATCCGGGTTTTTTTTTGCTTTTTTTCGTAAAGGCAGGAATAATAATAAGAATTTTTTTTTAATTTCCCTCTTTTTCCCTCAACTTGTCAGCTCCCCCCCCCCCCCCCCCCCGGCACACCAAGGTCCGTTACCCTACGCTTAGGGACGGGCCTCTTCTTTGTGGCGTATGGTGGATGATTTGGGATTGGTCCCAGCATTATTTGTTGCCTTCCCATTCCTCCATGCTTTTACCCCCCTCTTTTTGCGCCGGTGAGCTCGTTCTGCATGACGCCCCCCTGAGGTTCCCCCTGTTTGTCCTCAATTAATTTTTCATAACCCCTTGGCAAGCGTTTCTTTTCTTTTTTTTACCCTTTTTCGTTTTATATTTTTTTGTTATTAATTTTTCCCACTATCTCATTTTTTTTATTTTTCAAACAACATGATCACTATGTCGTGAAGAGGGTTGGCTTGGTTGCTTTGTCAACCTGTTTGTATCATTTTTTTTTTGAAAAAGGAAGTTTATTTGCAATTAAACAACAAAACACACAGGCTCGGTACATACTGTATATATAACATTATAAAGTCACAAAGCATACATATGCAGATATACTGTCCTGGTTACACGAAGAGCCGTATATATTTATATTTGCTAGCTTCCAGTGTAATCTCCAGATTACATACCATCTCCCGGCTTCATGAACTCCTATAACTATCTGTCTCTACACATTATAATGTAATACCTGTGTGTCCATCTAGATATCGGTGGGCTTCAAGTTTACATGTAGCTGTATTGGCCTATTCAGTACAGGTGTCAGGGGTATCAAGCCACCTATCCCGGACCTTGTTGTATTTGGTAGGACACCCCCTGTGTCGATATATGACTTTCTTGTATGGTAGAGTTAAGTTTATTTCCCCTATCCAAGCTTGGACTGTGGGGTGGGGGGTGGGGGGGCTTTTCCACATCCAGTGTCTAGCTATCAACTTCCTAGCACTGAAAAGAGTCTCATACAAGAATGTGGCTAGGAATTTGTCAATTATGGTGTCTGGGAGCCCAATAGGCAAGTTTTGGGGTTCAGTTGTAGAGGCGAGCCCATGCGGTCGTGCAAAAATTGTATAATTTGTGTCCAGTAAGTATGGATATCCGGGCATGTCCATATCAGATGGTAGAATGTACAAGGGTGTTTGTATAATTTTTACTTCCCATTTCGATATGCAGGGCTGTTCCGGTCCTTCATATCAACATTGAGAGTTTGTTTTTTACGTCATGTGAACGCAGCGTGCACGTGACGCGCCGTCATCATGCTCGTCATGTGACTGACGTGATGACGCGGTTGCGTCGCGCCGGTGTCTCTATATAACCCCGGATGCTCCATGCGGTTGCTGCCTACCGGGGTTCTGTGTGAGACAAACGCAACCATCTCTCCACCGAGGTATAATCTTTTATTTATATAACTATAATTACTATACATTTTGTTCTTACTCTTTTCCCTTATAAGTAATGAGGAGATTTATTATAATCCCTTTACTATCATTTAATAAATTCGAATTAATATTTAAAATGAGGTACATGCTCTTGCTTTTCGCCTCTTTTTTCTTTGAAAAATATAAAGTTTACTCATTTATCTTATTTACTTTGCAGGACTGTTTCTCCTCAATAAGTGCAGCTACATGCTTAGCATATACTTCTTCATTAAGAGGACTTACTTTGTTCTCGGGGACCCTTGTGAGGGATCTCTCAAGTCTTGAGGACGCACGTATTTTGCTTGGGTAACCATCATCTCTGCCTGGATATATGTCTCTACACTCATTTGGTACCATCTCTAAACCATCTAATTTTAATATTTTATTTCATGAAAAAGTATCGATATGGACATTCTTTATAGACATGATTTCATCCATGTCCAACATTGGTTTTTTTCTGTCTGTAAGTCTAGATTTTATTTTTATTTTTCAGAGCACTTCCAATCATTGTCACCTCTATGCCCCTGAAGAACGGGTTTATCTTGAATATCCCAAAACGCGTCGGGTTACAGGAGAATTTTGTGTTGTTTTGCTCATATGCTACACAAGAATATTGTATATTACTTTATGCATCACTGTCATGTTTGTTTATGACAGGATATATATTTAATACATTTTCTATTTTTCTATGTATTTTGTATTTTTTCAAAAAGTTTGCCCTTAAAATCCCCTTTCTACCGGAGGGTACTTATCTTTATATATGAACTCTCCTTTAAGCCCCACATTCAATCACTGTCCAAATCTTGCTGCCTCAACCTCAGCAACATCTCCAAAATATGCTCCTTGCTAACCAATGACACAACAAAGGTCTTGCTTCACTCCCTGGTCATCTCTCACCTCGACTACTGCAACTCTATCCTCATTGGCTTACCTCTACATAGTCCCCCCTTCAGTCCATCATGAATGCTGCTGCCAGACTCATCCACCTTACCAACCGCTCCGTGTCCGCTACTCCTCTCTGTCAATCCCTCCACTGGCTTCAATAACTTACAAAGCCATCCACAACTCTGCCCCCAGCTACATCACTAACCTAGTCTCAAAATACCAACCTACTCATTCTCTTTGTTCTTCTGAAGACCTCCTACTCTCTAACTCCCTCGTCACCTCTTCCCATGCTTGCCTCCAGGACTTTTCCAGAGGCTCTCCAATCCTATCGAACTCCTTACCCCAATCTGTCCGATTATCTTCTACTCTATTAGCTTTTAGACAATCCCAGAAAGTCATATGCTTGGGCAGGCATACACATGTGTGTATATATATATATATATATATATATATATATATATATATATATATATATATATATATATATATATATATATATATATATATATGTATGTATGTGTGTGTGTGTGTGTGTGTGTATATATATATATATATATATATATATATATATATATATATATATATATATACACATATCCCCAGAGAGCCCTCTTACATTCTTACATCAGGGTCCCCAGAGAGCCTCCCCCTCCAATCAGGGACCCCTTACCCCTAGCATCAGGGTCCCCAGAGAGCCACCCTTGCATCAGGGTCCCCAGAAAGCCTCCCCATGGCATCAGGGTACCCAGAAAGCCTGCCCCTTGCATCAGGGTCCCCAGTGAGCCCTCCCCTTTGCATCAGGGTCCCCAGAGAGCCCTCCCCCTTGCATCAGGGTCTCCAGGGAGCCTCCCCTCCCCTTGGGGACCCCTGCAGAGACTGGGGGCTATGGGCTCCAGATTCGGGGCTATAGCCCAAAAGCCACCCCCTAGCAACATTACTGCTGAAAACCCTTCTCTTCAGAGAAGATATATATATATATATATATATCTGTGTGTGTGTGTATCTATCTATCTATCTATCTATCTATATATATATATATATATATATCCCCAGAGAGCCTCCCCCTTGCATCAGAGTCCCCAGAGAGTCTCCACCTTGCATCAGGGTCCCCAGAGAACCCTCCCCCTTGCATCAGGCTCTCCAGAGAGCCTCCCCTCCCCTTGGGGACCCCTGCAGAGGCTGGGGGCTATGGGCTCCAGATTCGGGGGCTATAGCCCCAAAAGCCACCCCCTAGTGACGCCACTGCTGAAAACCCTTCTCTTCAGAGAAGCCTATCCTACCCACACCCAACAACGGCATTTTCATTTTCTCAATCTGATCATTCCCCACAGTTATTACCTTTTGTTCCACTTGACCCTCCCTTCTAGATTGTAAGCTCTAACGAGCAGAGCCCTCTGATCCCTCCTGTATTGAATTGTATTGTAACTGTACTGCCTGCCCTCATGTTGTAAAGTGCTGCGCAAATTGTTGGCGCTATATAAATCCTGTATAATAATAATAATAAATAAAATACCAATAAAATGCATTTAAGTTTTTGGCTGTAACATGACAAAATGTGGAAGATTTTAAGGGGAATGAATACTTTTTCAAGGCACTGTAGGTACCAATTAAACGAAGAACACCCAAGATTCCCAGATAATGAGGAAAAGAGTTGGGCATTATGGCGGAAGGACCTCATTGTTGGAGTACCCAAGATTTATAGGCATGTCAGGAGTAGCTGAACAATCCAGCCAAGCTCCACCTATAACTAAACTATCACTTTTAAAGGGATCTGACCTATTAATAAGTTAAGCATTTACATTACATTCTCATACAGCGATCCCGTCATCTTATCCTATTGTTCCTCTTTAAAGTTCTATTTTTATCTTCAATGAGCCTTTTAATTCTCACCAACAGACCATTTCCTAGAAATTCAAGAGGCCAAAGTTTTGACTACTGAACAGAAACAGCGCACATAAAAACAAACCGATTGCAACGTCCCGGAAATAATGAGCAGTGCCAAGAAATGGCCTATTTAGCTCGTCCTCGCATGGCTGCACTAATGGCAAATATATGGCCCATCAGGCAATAAAGGAAATAGACTGAGCATGACATTATGCAGCTAGATTGCTGCACAGAGCAATTAATAAGTAACGTCATTCCATCTGACATCACAGTGTGTCACAGGCGAAAGTCCGCAAAGTAACATACACAATGCGCTCGCACTGCTGTGCAAACGTCATGCAGGATTTACAAAGGAAACAATAAGGAAAGTCACATAAGTGCAAAGGTTCTTTCTTTTTTTTCGGTTTATGGAGTAAATAAAAGTTGTAAATGCTATTTGAAGCCATGCGGGTAATCCAATCAACATGCACTAATACAACAATACGAAAGAGAAACAACCATGCAAGCCAAATTAGCGATTTGAGGTATATTAGCTAAAACAATGGGGAATAGGCATCACATGGATGTAACCTTATTATTGGAGTTTCGTTTGACACAATTGATGATCACTGGTCCTTTTATACTCCATAAGGAGGAGGCAGTAGATGTAGATGTAAACCCAATCACCAAACTCTCATATTATCAGGGCTGGTGCAATCACTAGGCAAACTAGGCAGCCGCCTAGGGCACACTGCTGCCTAGGGGCGCTCGGCCGCTGGTTTCCCTCCGTGTCTGCATGCTCTGCAGGCTGCAGCATGTAACTAACTCAGTCCGACCAGTACTGTAATTAGAGCTGCAGCGCAGCACTGGAGCCAGCGCTAGAGGAAGCAGAGCCGATGCTTCCTGTATAGTGGCACCTACTGTCACATGAGCAGGGCAAAGGGGGTGGAGTCAGGGGTGGAGCCGATGGGGGCGGCAAAATTAGGTTCCGCCTAGGGTGTCAAAAATCCTTGCACCAGCCCTGGGCGTGGTACTCGGCAGCCAGGGGTGTGTGTATGTTTCATAAGCCGACTATTGGATTTATGATAAAAGTGATTGGACATCAGGACCCCTGAAAGTATGCTTCTATTCCTTGTATGACCCCCCCTCCCCCCTCTCGCCATGCTTCCGGCTTTCCACTGTCCCACCTATGGGCCCACATGGTGGGTGTCCACAACCACATTGAGGGAGACCAACTGCCTGGCCGCTGGGAAGAAGCCAATGGCTTCTGTGCTCCATTAGATTCAATGAAGGGCAGATGAGGCTGGTAGACCCCTGATGTGTTGATGTGTATTTAAAGAGAACCCGTCACAAAAAAATTATATTATATAGTAGACTTTTGGTCAATGTTAGTGGAGGTTAACTTTCTTGTGTGGTTACTCCTTCAAGTGCAGCCCTTGACACCACTAAAGAGTCAAACATAACATTCGCATGGGTCAGAGACTGTGGACCTGGTACAGGAGATGGTCAGAGACTGCAGACACACTACATGAGATGGTCAGAGACTCTAGGCATGATAAAAGAGATGGTCAGAGACTGCAGACATGATACAGGAGATGGTCAAAGACTGCAGATATGGTACAAGAGATGGTCAGAGACTACAGATATAATACAAGAGATGGTCAGATACTGTAGACATGATAGGTGGTCAGAGACTGCAGACATGATACAGAGTTGGTGGTCAGAGACTGCAGACATGATATGAGAGATATTTAGTGACTGCAAGCATGATACAAGAGATGGTCAGAGACTGCTGACATGATAAAAAAAATGGTCAGAGACTGCAGACATGATTCAAGAGATAGTCAGAGATTGCAGACATGATACAAGAGATGGTCAGAGACTGCAGACATGATACAGGAGACAGTCAGAGACTGCAGACATGATTCAAGATATAGTCCAGAGACTGCAGGCAAGATAGAAGAGATGGTCAATGACTGCAGACATGATACAAGAGATAGTCACAGACTGCAGACATGAAATAGTAGATGGTCAGAGAAAGCAAGACATGAAACAAGAGATGTTCAGAGACTGCAGACATGAGGAGAAAGTCAGGGACTGCAGACATGATACAGGAGATGGTCAGAGACTGCAGATATGGTACAAGAGATGGTCAGAGACTACAGATATAATACAAGAGATGGTCAGATACTGTAGACATGATAGATGGTCAGAGACTGCAGACATGATACAGAGTTGGTGGTCAGAGACTGCAGACATGATACAGGAGATGGCCAGAGACTGCATACATGATATGAGAGATATTTAGAGACTGCAGACATGATTCAAGAGATAGTCATAGATAGCAGACATGATACAAGAGATGGTCAGAGACTGCAGACATGATACAGGAGACAGTCAGAGACTGCAGACATGATTCAAGATATAGTCCAGAGACTGCAGGCAAGATAGAAGAGATGGTCAATGACTGCAGACATGATACAAGAGATAGTCAGAGACTGCAGACATGATATAGGAGATGGTCACAGACTGCAGACATGATATAGGAGATGGTCAGAGAAAGCAAGACATGATACAAGAGATGGTCAGAGACTAAAGACATGAAACAAGAGATGTTCAGAGACTGCAGACATGAGGAGAAAGTCAGGGACTGCAGACATGATACAGGAGATGGTCAGAGACTGCAGAGATGATACACAAGATGGTCAGAGACTGCAGACATATTACAGGAGATGATCAGAGACTGCAGACATGGCACAAGAGATTGTCAGGGACGGAGGACATGCTGTAGGGGACAGTCGGAGACTGTGAACATGCTACAGGAGTTGTTTTTCAGGATACAGTCCTAGACTGGAGAGACTGAGACTGCTAAAGATAACTGCTATAACAGTTCAATAAGGAAATATAAATTCATTTTTTACCTCCCCCCCCCCCCACATATACACACACACACATACAAAAGTGAACACCTCATAAACACCTATGTACAAAAAGATAACAATATAACGCCTCCTGACTGCCTATTAAATGCTCCCTAAAGAGCGATCCACATTCGAATCGCTCTTCTGGGAACAAAGCAAGTGTAACAAGCTCTAAAATGCATTTAAATAAACATGTGTTTTCTGTGCATTGAGCCCCTAAGAGTGGCACTGCATAGGTCCGGATCACACCACAAAATAAATGTAAAATCGCACTGACAGCAGTCATCCTGCGACAAAATAAAGATAATGGGAGGACAGGGCAGCAATCAGAACATAAGGTCAACAGAGGTGCAATGTGTTCTATGAGAGTCTGGCAACTGCTAAAAATACATTGTGTGCCATAACAGCCGCCCACATTATACAGCCGTCCTCTTCTAGAGCTCCCTAGGTGGCTGCTCGCCTTTTATTACCCAATGACGTATTTTCTATTACTCTGGAGCGGCCCCTTCTCTTACAAGTGGTTATCTTAGGTATGCGATAAAAGTGCTTCCAGCACGTAATTGCTATAAGACTGGCCATGGACAACATTTTAAAAGCCCCATCACCATAGTTAATAGTTTATAGTTAAGATCAAGAAGCGAGCCTAGAATTATTGCTCTCACTCCAGCGCGTGCGCTAATATATAATGTAGCGCAGTTGGAGCATTCCCACGTCCGTGTTCATTTATGTTCGTATATTTCTGTAGGTGAGGTAGGGAGGCACTCAAAAAATTTTTTGGGGGGAATCTGAAGTGCTTAGGTGTAACTTACAGGTGTAAACCCCCTAGTTTCTACAGCGGAGGCAGTAACAGAGTTATTCCTTGCCTATGTTCCAGTTTAAGCTGGGGACATGCCCACTGCCCCAGGTTTCCTGGTTCAGGGTAGTTCCTTTCTCTTGCAGCATCCAATGGAGCCACTCTTGTATGCAGCGACTAGAGCTAGGTCTCCCTACACTGTGTGCATCAATAGAAACACACAACCCCATAGCCTAGGCTGGCAAAGCGCTCCCATGCTCCTCCTTCCCCCTCCCTTCCTCCAAGCTGACAGACTGACTGAAGACTGCACTGTCCTCTCCTTGCTGTAAAGACTGGATATTCAGCTATGCAGCACTCAGAGAGCACGAGCCAGCAGCATTAAAAGCTGCAAATGCTGCAAGTGCTGGGGAAAGGATTTTGAGAAATACTGTAGGTTACTGGAGATGTTTTTTTTCCTAGGTTCGGTGTATTATGCTAAAATATGCTGAGGGTTTGATACTACTTTTTCCATTATTGTCAGCCCTACCTGAGTTGGACTATAGAACACCATCCCCTATGTTATGGAGATGAAAGGAGGTGTTCTCTAGTCCTAGGACACTTCTTGTCCATGGGAGACAGTGCTGTTCCTCCATAGACACAGTGCATGAAGTAAGCGTTGTCACCTAGCACAGGAAGTGTGTTACTGGCAGGACCACCAGGTGAAAATAAAGGAAGCAAAGCAAAAAAAAACAACAAAAAAAACAAATACAGACATCACATGTAGGAGTTGTCAAGGTGTAATATATTACATTTTGTTCTCAGGTGTATATACACTATTAATTATTATGCAGACACTTTTTAATTTATTTTCTCTGTAAGAGCATTTCCTTATTCTCTCTCTTCTCTCCCTATCTCTCTCACGCTCCTCTCTTTTTTCTCTCTCCTCTCTCTCTTTTCTCTCTCTTCTCTTCCCCTCTCTCTATCACTCCTATCTCTTCTCCTCTCTTTTTTCTCCTCTCTCTCTCTCTCCCTCTATCTATCTATCTATCTATCTATCTATCTATCTATTGCCTCTCTTTCTTCTCTCCCTATCTCTCACTCTCCTTTTTTTTCTCTCTCCTCTCTCTTGTCTGTCTCTTCTCTCCCCCTCTCTCTCACTTCTCTCTCTTTTCTCTCTCTTCTCTCCCTCTCTCTATCTCGTCGCTCTCTATCTCTTCTCTCTCTCCCCTCTCTCTCTCTCTTTCTCCACTCTCTCTCTCTTCTCTCTCTCTCTCCTCTCTATCTTTTGTCTCTCTCCCCTCTCTTTCTCCTTCTCTCTCTCTTTTCTCCTCTATCTCTCCTCTCTCTCTTTTCTCTCTCTTTTATCCCTCTCCTCTCGCTCTCTCTCTCTTTTCTCTCTCTTTCTCTCTCTCTTCTCCCTATTATCTTTTTCTCTCTTTCCTCTCTGTTCTCTCTCTCTGTCCTCTCTCTTCTCTCTCTCATATATGTCCTCTATGTCTTTCTTGGCAGTAGACCTGTCAGCAATCAGAGCTGACATCCATCCTCATCTACATATGCAATGTTTGGCCTCTTCTCCTCTAACAGATGTTCCAGTACAAAGCCGTCTTTATTTACACGACTTTCACCATTAATTATGTACGATGTTCAATTGTCTCTTTGTGTGATACAAATGAGCCTATTACATGGACACACATGACAGACAGGTAAACAAGAGGATGGAGGCCGAGGTTCTCATACACAGCGTGCCAAGAGCACTGTACCAAAGACACTTTGTACATTTTTACATTTTTTTTGTCCTTAGCATGTCCCCATTCTCTAATGATTATCTGTAGCATGTCCCCATTCTCTAATGATTATCTGTAGCATGTCCCCATTCTCTAATGATTATCTGTAGCATGTCCCCATTCTCTAATGATTATCTGTAGCATGTCCCCATTCTCTAATGATTATCTGTAGCATGTCCCCATTCTCTAATAATTATCTGTAGCATGTCCCCATTCTCTAATGATTATCTGTAGCATGTCCCCATTCTCTAATGATTATCTGTAGCATGTCCCCATTCTCTAATGATTATCTGTAGCATGTCCCCATTCTCTAATGATCATCTGAAGCATGTCCCCATTCTCTAATGATTATCTGTAGCATGTCCCCATTCTCTAATGATTATCTGTAGCATGTCCCCATTCTCTAATGATTATCTGTAGCATGTCCCCATTCTCTAATGATCATCTGAAGCATGTCCCCATTCTCTAATGATTATCTGTAGCATGTCCCCATTCTCTAATGATTATCTGTAGCATGTCCCCATTCTCTAATGATTATCTGTAGCATGTCCCCATTCTCTAATGATTATCTGTAGCATGTCCCCATTCTCTAATGATTATCTGTAGCATGTCCCCATTCTCTAATGATTATCTGTAGCATGTCCCCATTCTCTAATGAATATCTGTAGCATGTCCCCATTCTCTAATGATTATCTGTAGCATGTCCCCATTCCCTAATGATTATCTGTAGCATGTTGTCATTCTCTAGCTGTCTCCTGTAGTATGTCCCTATTCTTTATTTGTCTCCTGTATAATGTCTTCAATCCGCCTCTACAAAAAACGTGCACATGGGGGTGTGCCGGGTGTGCCTGGGCACACTAATCACTCTGTGCACATTAGCATTATCGCTCTGTTTGCCAGCCTGCCCATGTGTGTTTGATCTTTGGCGTGCCCACCCTAAAGAAAAAGGCTGCGCACACCTATGGACCGTAGTATGCCCAGAGCTTTTTTTCTCAAAGAATAGGTGCAACTCCCCCCCTTCTAAGTCACCCCTTGTCTCCGCCCCCTACCCACTTCCGAGCAGCATCCCTTGGTTACACCCCCTACCCACCTTCCAGCACCCCCCCTCCTTTTACAGACTACAGAACCAAGTATCCTTGTGTGCTACTAAGGGATTTGCACAGAATTTTTTAATAACAAGAAAGAGAGTAAAATAGATCCCCTGCAGCGAGCAACAATAGACCAGTGGTGACCCGTCAATAGGAGACACACTGATTCCCCCCCCCCCCCCCCCAAGCTATAGGAAGCTTGACATGGTTGCAATCAGCTAATGGCAGCTAAGAAGCTTCACTGGGCTGTCTTTAGAGTGTGTTGGGGCTCAAGCGATGCGCCCATGAACACTCCCACTCTACAATGATTTCTCCTGAGGCCTTTGTGCTTCTTTGTCTTTGGCGTGGTCTGCAGGACGGTGGGCAGTGTTTTTTGCGCAAATGCCAGGGGCTTGAGAGTCGGATTGGCAGCTGGTATCATTCTCTGGGGTAGTGCAGACTGGACCCAGGGGATGACCGAACGCGCAGCAGGAGGGTACACACTGACTGGCACCGCACAGAGATCGGCCCGGAGGAGAGAGACTGAGAGAAGACATCATCATGACTGAACGGAAGTCATCATCTGTCCACTACCATACAGCTATATACACCCACCTTCTTCCTTCCTGTATATAGAAACCTTCCTCCATCATCACTGACTGCAGATATGCATCATTTGTCCTGTATACAGCTATACGGTGCCTTGAAAAAGTATTCACACTCCTTGCAATTTTCCACATTTTATCATGTTAAAACCAAAAACATAAAATGTATTTTATTGGGATTTTATGTGACAGACCAACACAAAGTGGCTCATAATTGTGAAGTGGAAGGAAAATGATAACTGGCTTTCAATTTTTTTAACAAATATGTGAAAAGTGTGGGGTACATTTGTATGGCACCCCCCTGAGTCAATACTTTGTAGAACCACATTTCTCTGCAATTGCCGCTGCAAATCCTTTTGGGGATGTCTCTACCACCTTTGCCCGTCTATAGAGTGACATTTTTGCCCATTCTTCTTTGCAAAATATCTCAAGCTCTGTCAGATTGGATGGAGAGCGTCTGGGAACAGCAATTTCCAAGTCTTTCCACAGATTCTCAATTGGATTTAGGTTTGGACTTTGACTGGGCAATTCTAACACATGAATATACTTTGATCGAAACTATTCCATTGTAGCTCTTGCTGTATGTTTAGGGTCATTGTCCTGCTGAAAGGTGAACCTCCGCCCCAGTCTCAAGTCTTTTGCAGACTCTAACAGGTTTTCTTCTAAGATTGCCCTGTACTTGGCTCAATCCATCTTCCCATCAATTCTGATCAGCTTCCCTGTCCCTGCTGAAGAAAAGCATCCCCTCAACATGATGCTGCCACCACCATGTTTCACGGTCGGGACGTGTCAGGGCTGGCTTAGCCCTTCCTTCTCTGGCCTGGCTGCTTAGCTGTCAGCTAATTGCCAGCTCCCATCTCTCTCCACAGTTACCAGCTGTTCCTTATCCAGCTCGTCTGACCTGCCTACTTAAAGCTGTCCAGCTCACTTCATATCTGCCTTCGCCTTGGTCACATCACAAGAAACCATCTCCTGCGGTTCTGTTCAAAGACTGGCTTGCTGACATCCCTTCTGGCTCCTTATCCTGCTTGCTGTTGCTCCACTTGGATCCCTGACTTCTGGCCTGGCTGATTACCCGATCTGGTTATTGAACTCTGGGATGGCTGACTTCTCGATCTGGCTACTGGACTCTGGCTATGCTTTGACTACGCTTTTTCTTTTTATTTAATAAACAAGTGTGATTTGATTGTACTTCTGTCTCTGCAGACATTCTTGGTTTCTGACAGGATGGTGTGTTCAGGGTGATGTGCAGTGTTAGTTTTCCGCTACACATAGCATTTTGCTTTCAGGCCCAAAAGTTAAATTTTGGTCTCATCTGACCAGAGCACCTTCTTCCACATGTTTGCTGTGTCCCCCACATGGCTTCTCACAAACTGCAAATCAAACTTCTTATGGATTTCTTCCAACAATGGTTTTCTTCTTGTCACTCTTCCATAAAGGGCAGATTTGTGGAAAGCACAACTAATAGTTGTCCTGTGGACGGATTCTCCCACCTGAGCTGTGGATCTCTGCAGCTCCTCCAGAGTTACCATGGACCTCTTGGCCGCAGGTGGCAACCATAACAGAAAGCCATGGACCACTGGTTGCCAGCCGCTGATCTGAAGCTTCCATATGGTGAGGGGCTGCCCCCCTAACGCATCACCTTAGGCAGCTGCCCCAGCTGCCCATCCCTTGTCCCAGCCCTAGGAGCAATAGCCATTGGATGGGGCTTTGAACCCCCGCCCAGTATATGCTTGCCCTTGAAACTCAGAACAAGCCTACAGCAAATGAGTGTCAGAAAAGTGTCAGAATTTCTTATCTCTATACTTGTTCCTGGTCAGTGACTCAGAAAAGGTATTAGCGTTCCAGCCAGGTAATGAAGATTCCTAAAAGGAGAGGTCACCAATGGCAGTGAAGATAATTCTGTCATGACGTGTTCCCTGTAATATATGAAACACAGCAGTTATTATCATTCCCAAACACTGAAATCCTCCGCTGTTGTTATGTAACTAGCAGAGCAAATCCGCCTCCTCGGCCGCTCCCAGAGTGACCCGCTCACATGAGGCGAAAGTGCATTCCACTTCTGACTGTGTACACAGCGATATCGGTTGAGTGAGAGTCATTACAGCAAGTGCCCGGCTGCACAATGAGCACCCCCCGTCTATGTTTAACCACATCAGCCCTGGAAGAATTTACCCCCTTCCTGACCAGAGCAGTTTTTGCGATTCGGCACTGCATCGCTTTAACTGACAATTGCGCGGTCGTGCGACGTGGCTCCCAAACAAAATTGACGTCCTTTTTTCCCTACAAATAGAGCTTTCTTTTGGTGGTATTTGATCACCCTTGCGGTTTTTATTTTTTGCGCTATAAACAAAAAAAGAGCGAAAATTTTGAAAAAAAAAACACAATATTTTTTACTTTTTGCTATAATAAATATCCCCCAAAAATATATAAATAAACTAACCGCGATAATCCCATTTTTTCCCTTGTTGCGCTCCTTTTTTCTGTCATATAAATAAACTACTTTGTTTCCTCCGTTTAGGCCGATATGTATTCTTCTACATATTTTTGGTAAAAAAAAAAAAAAAATTGCAATAAGCGATTATTGATTGATTTGCGCAAACGTTATAGCGTTTATAAAATAGGGGATAGTTTCATGGCATTTTTATTAATCTTTTTTTTTTTAAATGGCGGCGATCAGCGATTTTCTATCGTGACTGTGACATTATGACAGACACATTGGACATTTTTGACACATTTTTGGGACCACTGTCATTTATACAGCAATCAGTGCTATACAAATGCACTGAATACCGTGTAAATTACACTGGCAGTGAAGGGGTTAACCAGTAGGTGGCAGTGTAGGGGTAAAGTGTTCCCTGGGGTGTGTTTCTAACGGTGGAGTGGCCTGGCTGTGTGTGACACAACACTGATCACCGCTCCCGATCACAGAGAGCAGAGATCAGTGACACTGTCACTAGGCAGAATGGGGAGATGCTTGTTTACATTAGCATCTCCCCGTTCTTCCTCCCAGTGAGGCGATCGCGGGTATCCCCGCGGCGATAGAGTCCGCGGGAGCCGCAATCCGACTCACAGAGTTTGCCACGCGTGCGCCCACTTGCCGCCTCTTAAACTGCAATGTACAGGTACGTGATTCTGCCTGTACGAGCCCTTCTGCCGACATATATCTTCGTGAGGTGGACGGCAAGCGGTTAAAGTGCACCTGTCATATCTTTTTTATGTTTTACTATCTAAAAGTTAAAACAAAAAGAGCAGAAGATTTAATAGATGGAAGGATGAAAAAATTACTTAAGTTCTGCTTTAAATTGGTTGTAGAGGCTCAAGGTTTTTTATCTTCATGCATTCCCAATACCCTCCAGCCCCCCTAATACTTACCTGGCCCCCCATTGCAATCCAGCGATGTGCACAACAGCCTCAGCTCCCTGGGGACTTACCCTCCTCATTGGCTGAGGCAGCAGTGGGAGCCATTGGCTGTCAATCACAACCAGTGAGCCAGGGAGGAGAGAAAGGGGGTGGGGCCAAGCTGCTGCCCAGTGTGTGAATGGACAAGCAGACCCTTGGCTGGGGAGCGCACCTGCTTGGAGGGAGGGGCCGGGAGCACTGGAGGGGGACCCGAGAAAAGGAACAAAACCACTGCACAGAGCAGGTAAGTATAACATGTTTGTTAAATGTTTTTTTTTAAACAGCAAACCTTTACTATTACTTTAAAATGGTTGTAACCCCTCACACTCACACAGTGACTGCAAAACCTACATAAGTTGTACCTGCGGCCCTCCCTTTTCTACACCCATCCAAAGTGCTGAATTTTAAAGCTTGTCTGAGATTTCAGAAAAAAGGGGCGAAGAGCTGGAGTTACACTCTGCAGAGTTCAGTTAGGAGAGCTCTTAGAGCTCATTGGAGGGACACCTCCCCCTCAATGATAGCTGCCAACTGTCCCTGATTTGGAGGGACTGTCCCTGATTTGGAGGGACTGTCCCTGATTTGGAGGGACTGTCCCTGATTTGGAACAATGTCCCTCTGTCCCTCTTTCCTCCTCATTTGTCCCTCATTTTGCTCTGATCTATATAGCTGTATATAAAATGTGTTTTTTAGCTTTCAAAAAGTGTTTCTCAGTGCTAAACCTTTCATCCGATTTCTAAATTGCTGCATGTGTAAATGCCAAGAGCCAATGTAAAGGAATAGTAGTGGTAAAAAAAAAGCACTTATGCGTTTAACCAATCTTTTTTTTTTGTATAATTCTGCTTTAAGAGGGCGTGGCAGGGGGTGTGTCCTATACCTGCATACTTTTGGTAATAGGTGTCCCTCATTCCCATTTCAGAATGTTGGGAGGTATGGGGCTGTGCTACAACACGGGTGTATTCGATTACTGCATCTGGATGCCATTCAAAATGAAACAGATGACTGATCCCATATTGTGTGTCATGGTTTCATCCTCTGAACACCACGTCACTATTAAGTCCTGTAGTAATATAGGGGGTTGAACAATGGAAGCATAGTACAGAAGGGTAATAAGCATCTGACACTGTGGGTTGTACGAGAAAAAAGTCACAGATAATTGCATCCACATAAGCATTGTGGATGCCGGGATCTCCCTCCTCTACACTAATATATTCTGACAGCAGGGACTCTCCCCTATCAGAATACACAGATCAGTGCTGCAGCCATTGGCTGGGGTCAGTGGTGTATCCTTAATGAGCACAGGTTGAGGATTAAAGCCATCAGTTTCCTTCACTTTTTCTACTTCAATCTTTCAACCCACACCCAGACTCTATAAAGGGGAGACACTGATAGGGATATTGATGGGGACCCCGATGTAAGGAGGGACTCTGAAGGGGACCCTGACGTTAGGGGAGACTCTTATAGAGACCTTGATGTAAGGGGGGGGGGGCTATGATCTTGATGTAAGGGGGGGGCTTTAATAAAAGGGTGGGGACCCTGACATAAAAGGGGAACTATAACAGGGACCTTGAAATAAGGGGGGACTCTAATGGGGAACCTGCTGTAAGGGAAGGCTAATAGGGAATATGACAGGGACCCTGATGTAAGGGGAGGCTTTAATAAAAGGGTGGGGACCCTGATGTAAAAGGGGGACTATAATGGGGACCTTGACATAAGGGGGGGCTCTAATGGGGAACCTGCTGTAGGGGAAGACTAATAGAAACGCTGATGTAAGGGGGGGGTTTCATAAGAAAGGGGGAACCCTGATGGGGACTCTGTTATAAAGGGAGATTCTGATAGGGAACCTGGCATAAGCAGGGACTCTAATGGGGACCCTGATGTAAAGAGAGACCCTGATGTATGGGGGGACTCTGTTGGGTACCTTGATTTAAGGAGGGACTCTAATGGAGACTCTGATGTAAGGGCTGTGACAGGGACCCTGATGTTAGGAGGAACTCTGATGGGGATCTTGACATAAGGGGGGACTCTAATGGGGAACTTGATGTAAGGGAAGACTCTAATAGAGACCCTGATGTAAAGGGGTATATAGAAGAAAGAGGGAACTCTGGTGGGGATGCTGACATAAGGGAGGATTCTGATAGGGACCCTGATGTAAAGAGAAACTCTAATGGAGACCCTGATGTAAGGGTGACTCTGATGGGGATCCTGATGTAAGAAATGACTCTGATGGAGACTCTGATTTAAGGGGGGGGGGGACTCTGACAGAGACTTGATGTTAGGAGAAACTTTGATGTTAGAGAAGACTCTAATGGAGACCCTGATGTGAGGGGGGCCTCTGATGGGGACCATGGCATAAGGGGAAACTCTAATAGAGACCCTGATGTAAGGGGGGACATGGATGAAAGGGGGACCCCTGATGGGGACCCTGACATAGGGGGCACTGTAGGGGGCAATGGGGACCCTGATGTAAGGGAGGACTCTAATGATGTTATTGTGGACTCTGCCAGGATTCTGATATTAAGGGATGGGGACTTTTTTCAGCCCGCAAATATTTGTAAATTATAAAGTGCGGCCATCATACTAACAAGATTGGAGACTCCGGGACATGGGATGCTGGAGAGGTAAAGCTGGTCATACACACGTAGATTTCTTTCGATCAGCCTGAATTGACAAATCTCTTCACTATAAGGATTAGTGCCTCATTGTAAGGATTAGTGCTCCAATGTTGGTGTCAATGGAAGGAATAGTGCCTCATTGTTGGTGTCAATGGAAGGAATAGTGCCCTGTTGTTGGTGTCAGTGGAAGGAATAGTTCCTCGTTGTTGGTGTAAATGGAAGGAATAGTGGTCCATTGTTGGTGTCAGTGGAAGGAATAGTGCCCTGTTGTTGGTGTCAATGGAAGGATTAGTGTGCCATTGTTGGTGTCAATGGAAGGAATAGTCCCCCGTTGTTGGTGTCAATGGAAGGAATAGTGCTCCATCATTGGTGTCAGTAGGAGGAATAGTGCCACATCATTGTTATCAGTGGGAGGATGTGCCCTTTTGTTGGTGTCAGTGAGAGGAATGGTGCCCCATTGTTGGTGTCAATGGAAGGATTAGAGCTCCATTGTTGGTGTCAATTGAAGGATTAGTGCCTCATCGTTGGTGTCAATAGAAGGAATAGTGCTCCATTGTTGGTATCAATGGAAGGAATAGTGCTCCATTGTTGGTGTCAATTGAAGGATTAGTGCCTCATTGTTGGTGTCAATAGAAGGAATAGTGCTCCATTGTTGGTGTCAGTGGAAGGAATGCTGCCCCATCACTGGTGTCATTTGAAGAATTAGCGTACCATGATTGGTGTCAATGAAAGGAATTGTGCCCCATTGTTGGTGTCAGAGGATGGAATAGTACCCCAAGGGCCGAGTGAAGGCGAGCAAAGGGCCACTTTTGGCCGCAGTTTGAAGACCACTGACATCAGGGCTGGACTGGGACAGAAATTTTGCCCTGGACTTCATCCAGACCGGCCCACTTACATTTTGAATGTCTCATCAGCACTCCCTTACATCAGAGTGTCCCATCAGCACCCCTTACATCAGAGTGTCCCATCAACACCCCTTACATCAGAGTGTCCCATCAACACCCCTTATATCAGAGTGCCCCATCAGCACCCTCTGATGTCAGAGTGTCCCATCAGCAGCCCCCTTACAACAGTGTCCCACCAGAACCCCTTACATCAGAGTGGCCCACTGAGCCATCGGCCCACCGGGAAACTCCCGGTAGTCCCTATGACCAGTACATGCCTGGCTGACATATATGAATGAAAAGACTGCACTTTGCCTTTAGGGCCAGAGTGGAAATGTATTTATAGATTGACTGAAAACAAATGAATCGCTATGTGATTTGGGCAGTGGGACAGAAAATCCGCCTAAAGTTTCCTTATCAGGAGAGACTCATTTTCCAGGAGTAAGACGATCTTTCAATAACCCGTCACACCCGTCTATTAGATTGCACTGGACTACAGGACAGATTCATGTTCATGGAGCCACACCACAACAGAATTCCTAAAGCTTATTCTAGGCAGATATACCGGATTAAATGTATTATTGAATACAAGCAGTATATCTGAGCTAGACTTGGTATCAGCCTCGTGATGTCCCTGAAGAGCAGAGCCCATAATGGAAGAGGAAGAAGCAGCACATGGAGTCAATCAGTTCATGTGATGGCAAGAAGGCACGCTGATAGGAGAATGCAGGGAAACAGAGAGATGAGACCATCGCTGTACTGCTTCTCCTTTCGCTGGAGGCTGGGGGGGGAGGGGGGGGTGGGTCCAGGATGCCCTGGCCTCAGAGGAAATGGGTTGAATGATGCTGGCCATCAGAACGAGGACACCTAGTGGCAGAAAAGAAGTACAGCAAGGGAAACCTCTGACTTTTGCAGTAAAAACTGGTTTTGATATTTTAGCCTTATAGGGCTCATTAATACTAGCGGTTGTGGGGAAGTAAAACCCAACAAATGCACCATGCTTTTACCCCCCCCCCCAACTGCTACCCCCCGATAGCTGGAGGGTTAGCAGCCAAGGGTGTACACATTAAAGTGTAACTAAAGGTTTAGTTCGAAAATTTGAAAAATCGGAAATAATAACGAACTAATTATAACGAACTATTAAATTATAGTTATGAATTTTCGCAAATAACGTATGCCGTTAAATCCTCAAATAAAAGATTGCCAGATACCTTTAATCCATATACCTAACATCAACTTTGTAGGGAGATTGTGTTCCAGGGTTCCATGAGTGGTGGATAGATGCTAAGAAAGAATTTCCTGCTATTGGGGATGATTGGAAATCACAGATTTTGGTGAAATTTCACTGTAGAGGAAACTCTGGACTTCGACCATTGAGCTGCATAGGTAAGCTTTGCCTGAAAGGAAAAAGATCGACCATTTTATTTTATTTAAAAAATCTAAAATCTGAAAAATCGTAAAATCTAAAATCCAAAAATAAACGAGAAATCTAAAGAACGAAAATCGGAAAAATCGAAAATCTGAAATAATAACTAACTAATAATAACTAACTATTAAATTATAGATATTGTAATTTCATTGTCAAATTTGGCTGTGAATAAGAATTTATCCGAAGTTACGAATTTTCGCAAATAACAAATGCCAATCTTCGAATGGAACGTAATGAATTAATAATAATAAATAACAAAAAATTATTTAAAAAATTGTTTTATTAATATTAATTGTTCATTTGTTCCGTTCCCTTTGTTTACATGCGACATTCGTTATTTTGAATAATTCGTTACGTTCACTAAAAACCAAATTTGAAAGGAAATTGCAATACCTATAATTTATTAGTTATTATTAGATTAATAGTTAGTTATTATTTAGAATTTTCGGATTTTCGAATTTCCAAATTTACGAATTTTCAAAATCATGGATTTTGGATCTTTGAATTTACGAATTTTCGAATTTCGGATTTTCCAAAATTTAGAATTTCTGGATTTTGGATTTTTGAATTTATGAATTCTCAAATTTTCTAATTTATGAATTAAAAAAAATATGAATTTACAAATTTCAATCAGAACAAATGACCCAAAAAATGAAAAAACAAAACAAAGTAACAAATAAAACGAACATTAACTATTTTTTTGGCAGTGTTGACACTATATAAATCTTGTATTATAATAATAATAATATCTTCCAATGAAGACACTAGTTCTGGTGACCCAGGTGACACACCAGGATTCCTTTTCTTTGGTGGGACTTTCTGTCACTTCCTGTTTTGGCTATGGGACAGGAAGTGAAGATAAATCTCCCAAATTGGTCACAGATGGCAAAAAACTGACAGGAGTTATAACTCTCCCTTACTCTGGCCAAAGAGAAAACAAAAGTGTTGTCTTTAGTTACACTTTAAAGCCTCATGGTCACAGCAGCAATTGTTATCCTTGTCTCTTTCAGCGTGCATAGCACCCAGTGAACCTGACCCATTCAACTGAATGGGGTTGCTCAACAAGCGCCCCCCAACTGCGCAGTTGTGGTGCACTTGTGCAGGGTTCAAGGGGTTAAAGCAGGCAGTGAGGAGGCCATACAACACCTCCTCACAGCAGAGTGACACGAACGCTGATTGCTCTTCAGAGAGAGTGCTAGTAATATTTATGATGTTTTCTACGGTTGGACTTGTGCTTTAAATCCTCAAATAAAAGATTGCCAAGATACCTTAAATCCATATACCGAATATCAACCTTGTAGGGAGATTGTGTTCCAGGGTTCCATGGGTGGTGGATAGATGCTAAGAAAGCATTTCCTGCTATTGGAGATGATTGGAAATCACAGATTTTACCATTGGTGAAATTTCACTGTAAAGGAAACTCTTGATTTCGACCATTATAGGTAAGATTTGCCTGAAAGGAAAAAGATCTACTCTGTTTTTTTATTTATTTACAGTTCGTGTTCTTGGGGGTATATTTGATGTAAAATTATGAAGTTTTCTTCCTTGTGTCACCTTTGATCCAACATTGAACAGTTCTAAATCCTGCAATTTTTAGTTGTGGAACTTCTCTATCCTAACTCCAGAGACCTCAAAGTCCTAGTCCAGCCTTTCTCAACCTTTTCAGCGCAGAGGAACCCTTGAAATAGTTCTCCGGTCTCAGGGAACCCCTGCTAAAAATTTGAAATTTACAACTCATGATACATTAGTGTGATGGTCAGTGGGAAGAATGGTCCTTACACTTGTGGTCATTGGGAAGAATGGTCCTTACACTTGTGGTCATTGGGAAGAATTACCTCCTTACAGGTAGATAAAAAGATCAATGGTGTCGGTGGGAACTTATCCGAGAGGCAGAAATGGCCCAATGCTGAAGGAACCTCTAGCAACCTCTGGAGGAACCCTAAGGTTCCACGGAACCCCGGTTGAGATCACTGTCCTAGTCTATGCCCTCATTGTATCCTGCTCATCTTCCTGTCCAGTCTTGCACTTACTGTGCTAGTCCAGCCTCTCAACCAGGGTTCTTCCCGTGGTTGCTACAGGTTCCTTGAGCACTGGTAGATTGATTTCTTACCACACTGACCACCAACCTAAGGAGTCACTTCAACATTGACCATAAATGTTAGGAGACACCACAATTTTACATATATACTGTATGTTTCTTTACTGTTTTTAATTTTAGTCTGCTCAAGAAAATTACTAAAATTTATTTTGTAATATGCAGCAGGTGGGTATTAAAAATGATCTGCCCTGGGTCTTAAATGTTGTAGGTACATTAAATCTAATAAATAAAAAAAATTGTTTATGTGTTTTTTGTGTGAGCTGCAGGTTAATCATTTCTAACATGGGATTCCTTGCAACCTGAAACAATTCAAGGGTTCCTCTAAGGTAAAAAAGGTTGAGGAAGGCTTTACCAGACTCTCTCTCTCTCTCTCTTCTACATTCTACCCTGAACGCTGACTTCTTCACCTCATGGTCTTTCATTGGTGCCCCTTTTTGTGTCTTAATTGCCATCCAGTCAACCTGCCGCGTACACACGATCGAATTGTCCGGCTGACTTGGTCTGCCAGACCACATTACGCCGGACAATTCGATTGTGTGTGGGCTCCAGCGGACTTTTTCATTTTAAAGTCTGGCGGACTTAGAAAGTAGTTTTGACTCAAAATTTGTCCGCCGCACTTGGCTTTCAGCGGACAATCCATTCATCAGTGGGCTAGTCTGGCGGACTAAGAATGACGCATGCTCTGAAGCAAGTACAAGAAAGAAACTATTGGCTACTGGCTATTGAACTTCCTTTTTCTAGTCCCGTCGTACATGTTGTACGTCATTGTGTTAGCAATCGCCAGACTTTTGGAGTGTCTGTGTGTGGCCAAGTCCGTTCGTTATAAAGTCCGGCGGATTGTTTGCCGGACCAAGTCCGCCGGACGATTCGATCGTGTGTACGAGGCATAAGGATACAATTCAAGTTACTATTCTATGCCTTCAGATCTCTTCACAACTCATCCCACACTTGTACTTCCAATGTTCATCCACATTTGTAGTTCTAACCTCATTCACAATCACAAATACCTCCTAGGCTGCTCTATCTGCTCTTCTACTGACCTGCCAAAGTCCTCCCTACGCATAACCTCATGCCAATCTTTGTTATAGGATTTCTTATAGTCATCCTCCATTCTCTGGAATTCTCCTCCTCGTCAGGGCTGGACTGGGACAGAAATTTGGCCCTGGACTTCATCCAGACCGGCCCACTTACATTTTGAGTATCCCATCAGCACCCCCTTACATCAGTGTCCCATCAGCACCCCTTACATCAGAGTGTCCCATCAGCACCCCTTACATCAGAGTGCCCCATGAGCAGCCCCCTTATGTCAGTGTCCTATGAGCAGCCCCCTTACGTTAGAGTGTCCCATCAGCAGCCCCCTTACATCAGAGTGTCCCATCAGCAGCCCCCTTACATCAGAGTGTCCCATCACCAGCCCCCTTACATCAGAGTGTCCCATCACCAGCCCCCTTACATCAGAGTGTCCCATCAGCACCCCTTACATCAGAGTGTCCCATCAGCACCCCCTTACATCAGAGTGTCCCATCAGCACCCCCTTACATCAGAGTGTCCTATCACCAGCCCCCTTACATCAGAGTGGCCCATCACCAGCCCACTTACATCAGAGTGGCCCACTGAGCCATCGGCCCACCGGGAAACTCCCGGTAGTCCCAATGGCCAGTACATGCCTGCTCCTCGTCCTATTAGACTAACTCCCACCTTAAAAACTTTTATTTTCAAAGTGATTATTGGTTTTTAACAAACAGGGAAAAATAAGCATTACAAGACAGTATCAGCCTTATCGTCGGACTATGTGGTCCCGTAACAAGAGAGACAAAGCAGTATCACACAAAACAACATAAGAAGAACATCTTCACACCCTAAGATATTACATATCTATCACTAGTTGTGTGTCCTAGTCTAGCAGATAATTCAGAACTGTGAGTGTAGACCCTATAACCTTAAAAACTTTTAAACAGTCCATCAAAACACACAACTTTGACATTGCCTATTTACTGTCTTGTTTATTATAGTCGTTCATTACCCAACAACTATCTTCCATCATCTCCTGCAATTTTTCTTTTATTAGGTATTGTTAGGAGCATGTCTCACCACGTTGCATTTCCAGAACATCCGCCTACACCTCCCATCTCTGCATTCCCAGCATTCATGTGACCTCCAGGTCCACCAAGATCATGCCTGCCAGGACTTTCAGGATATCTGCCAGTACTTCCAATGATGCTCACCAAATCCCCATCAGGACTTCCACGATCCCTACCAGTGCTTCCAATGGCATATGCAGAATGTCTACCAGTACTTCCAGTGGTGCTTCCGGAATTTCCTGAGCTCCTTGAATTGATGCTGGGCATGTCCTCTGACTCAGAGGGGTATTTAAAACGTTTGATACCCCAACACTTCATATTCCTGATATGTGCCTGCTGTACCATGTACTTCTATGAGAAAGTCTCCTGTTCTCTTTGTATTGCTTCCTTTAAGTGAAATCCCTGGTGTTCCTGCCAGTCCCTCTGCTTTCCCATTAAAACCTGACCACACTAAGCAGGAGAATACACTGTGGTCAGTTCTCTAGCTATTCTTGGAACTCAGTGTGCTCTCCTCCAATGATCAAACTTGTCCTGACCCCCCAAATGTAAACATCCCTTGTAATAGAAAAAAAGCATGACAGGACCTCTTTAATGTGAGATCTGGGGTCAAAAAGGCCTCAGATCTCATATTTACACAAAAATGCAATGAAAAAAAAAATGTAATTTTTTTGCAAAAAATAAAATTTCCCCCTTTAAGACCATTGGGCGGAAGTTTGACATCGCTTCTGCCATTCAATGGTTTGGAGCCAAGCGGGGGCTGTCTTTCCCTCACTCAGCTCCAGGCCTTTCAGGGGGAAGGATGTGATCGTCTTCGCCGCTACCGGCGGCTCCGGTAAGAGCGGAGATTAACAGAACGCGGAGGAAGGGGGGGGGGGGCTCTCCTGCCCCTGATAAAAGTGATCTTGCAGTGAATCCGCCACAGAGACCACTTTTATCTGAAAGCCAGCCGCTAACCGTTGCTGAAAATACCAGGGTTATGGAAGTTAACTGCTGCCATAAGAATGGTATTTAGCATCAAAGTGCCAACGTACAATGAAGGCAGTTTGATCTAGCAGCACTTTACATTATCTCATACACTCACATTGGTCCACATCGGTACAAACTCACATTCATACATACACATAATAGGGGCCAGTCTAAAAAGGAGCCAATTAAGCTACCAGCATGTCTTTGGCATGTGGGAGGAAACCGGAGTATCCGGAGGAAACCCACACAGGTACAGGGAGAACATGCAAACTCCAGGCAGGTAATACTGTGGTTGGGATTTGAACCAACGACCCTAGGGCTGACAGGTGGAATCTCTAACCACTTTGTTAGTTTGTTTGCCACTGCATTTTTTTGCATGTTCTTGCTTAGTAACTAGTTTTCTATTGGCTGAAAATAATTCCCCAAAAAATCTCAAACCGGAAAAGCATGCAACAATGCCTCAAACGCTTAACCGCTTGCCGACCGCCGATATACGTTGGCACAATGGCAGCGGTGGGAAATTGGGCGTACCTGTACTTATCCTTTAATTTGCGGGGCTAGTGGGTACGCGCACGCCCGCCACGTACTGCGTGACCGTGCCCGCGGGTCCCTCGGACTCTATGTCCGCCGGTGTCCCGGAGCGGCAGAACGGGGGAAGGAATTTCCCTGTTCTGCCTAGCAACATGACAAAGATCTACTGCTCCCTGTCATCGGAAGCAGTGATCTCTGTCATGTTCTAGTGAGCCCACCCCCCCCCCCCACAGTTAGAATCACTCCCTAGGACACGCGTAACCCCTTGATCACTCCATAGTGTTTAACGCCTTCCCTGTCAGTGTCATTTACACAGTAATCAGTGCATTTTTATAGCACTGACCGCTGTAAATGACAATAGTCTCAAAATAGTGTCAAAAGTGTCCAATGTGTCCGCCGCAAT
The DNA here is from genome assembly GCF_037356315.1 of Lithobates pipiens. Lineage (NCBI taxonomy): Eukaryota > Metazoa > Chordata > Amphibia > Anura > Ranidae > Lithobates > Lithobates pipiens. The sequence goes on from NW_027507686.1 coordinate 22,122,749, forward strand.
GTCGCAGCCACAATAAAAATTGCAGATTGCCACCATTACTAATAAAAAAAAAAATTTATAATAAAAATGCCAGAAATCTATCCCCTATATTGTAGACCTGATAACTTTTGCGTAAACCAATCAATAGATGCTTAGTGCGATTTTTTTTTCTTTTTACCAAAATACGTAGAAGAATACATATCGGCCTACACCAGGTCAAAAATGTGCTTTTTTATTTATTTTTTGGGGATATTTATTAGTAAAGAATATAGTTTTTGTTTGAAAATTGTCGCTCTTTTTTTGTTTATAGCGCAAAAAATAAAAACCACAGAGGTGATCAAATACCACCAAAAGAAAGCTCTATTTGTGGGAAAAAAAGGACGTTAATTATGTTTTGGTGTAACATCACATGACCGTGCAATTGTCAGTTAAATTGACGCGAATCGCAAAAATTGCTCTGGTCAGGAAGGGGGTGAAGTGGTTAAACCCCCCCGAAAAATGACAAAGATGCTCAGCTCAAGTGTGAATGGGGCCTAAGGCACAGAGCTGTGTAACTACTTTGTATATAAATGATAGGAACAATTATTATATTCCTTTATATGTTTAGATGGCGCGTTTAAGATTGGAGGAATAAATAATAAATAGCAAAGCCTCGTGTGTGCCGTCGGAGAATGTCTCTTTCATTTGTCTTCTAATTTATTTCGGATTGGGGAGGTTTGGGGTAGCAAAAATACAAAATAAAACAGGATCGGATGCTGTGATTTCTGGCTCTCTCTGGTTACAGGCCCACGTCATTCTTTCTCTCGTTATTTTAATAAAACAGAATTTTTTTATTTTTTTTTTCTCGAAGGAATATTCCTAATCTTTCAGGTCATAGCAGATGGTGTGCAACCTGATTCCCCCAGTAACACGGGAACAATTAGCACTGGCTAGGATTTGTATTTTCACTATTGACAAAATATCTGTGCTGGGCTCAACTGGTATTGCTCAGACCAATGCTGGTGCATCCAAGCCAGACTGGCTGCCCTAGTGCAGGAGACATGCTAAATCGTCACACTACAGAGAATCAGATTTGAGTAAAGTATATGAAAAATGTATTATTTAACCACTTACAGACCGGACCATTTTGCTGGTCAAAGACCAGACCACTTTTTGCGATTCGGCACTGCGTCGCTTTAACTGACAATTGTGCGATGTGGCTCCCAAACAAAATCGGCGTCCTTTTTTTCCCACAAATAGAGCTTTCTTTTGGTGGTATTTGATCACCCCTGCTGTTTTTATTTTTTGCGCTATAAACAAAAATAGAGCGCCAATTTTGAAAAAACGCATAATTTTTTCACTTTTTGTTATAATAAATATCCCCCAAAAATATATATAAAAAACATTTTTTTCCCTCAGTTTAGGCCGATACGTATTCTTCATATTCTTCATATTTTTGTTAAAAAAAAAATCGCAATAAGCGATTATTGATTGGTTTGCGCAAAAGTTATAGCGTTTACAAAATAGGGAATAGTTTTATGGCATTTTTATTAACAATTTTTTTTTACTAGTAATGGCGGCGCTCAGCGTTTTTTATTGTGACTGCGACATTATGGCGGACACATTGGACATTTTTGACACATTTTTGGGACCACTGTCATTTTTACAGCAATCACAGCTATATAAATGCAGTGATTCCTGTGTAAATGACACTGGCAGTGAAGAGGTTAACCAGTGGGTGGCAGTGTAGGGGTTAAGTGTTCCTAGGGGTGTGTTACTAACTGTGGGGGGCTGGGCTTTCATTTAGTGAACACTGATCTCTGCTCCAATCACATGGAGCAGAGATCAGCATCACTAGTTGCTAGGCAGAATGGGGAAATGCTGTTTACAATAGCATTTCTCCATGTAGCCGCCCCGTGAGATGATCGCGGGTATGCCCGCGATCGATCGAGTCCGCGGAACCCGCGACCGGACTCACGGGGGGTCCCGACCGGCACGCGAGCGCACCGCCGGCGGCGCGCTTGCAATGGCAGGGCGGAATTAAATATTGGACGTACCTGTATGCCAATAAGCCTGCCCGTGCCATTCTGCCGACGTACTTCGGCGTGCGCTGGTCGGGAACCGGTTAATAAAGTGGGTATATGAGGGGGTTTGGGGACTTTAAAAGGGGTTGTAAACCCTCATGGTTTTTCACCTTAAAGCGGTGTTCCACCCAAAAATGTAACTTCCACTTTTCGGATTCCTCCCCCTCTCCAGTGTCACATTTGGCACCTTTTAGGGGGGAGCAGATACCTGTCTAATACAGATATTTTGCTCACACTTTCGGGCATAGATACCCGAGCAACCCACGGGTATCTGCGCCACTTTCGACGCCTTCTCTGTCCCCCCCTCCCCGCTGTCTTCTGGGAGGCACACGGGTCCCAGAAGACAGTAGGGACCAGTGGGATCGTGCAGTGCGAGTCGCGCATGTGCTGTAGGTAACCAGGAATTTAAGCCTCAAGGCTTCACTTCCTGATTCCCTTACCGAAGATGGTGGCGCCTTCACCCAAGAGCTGAGGGATGGGTCGGTTTTGGGTGCCAACATCGCGGGTGCCCTGGACAGGTAAGTGTCCTTATTTTAAAAGTCAGCAGCTACAGTATTTGTAGCTGCTGACTTTTAAGAAAAAATAAAAAATTAGGTGGAACTCCGCTTTAATGCCCGCCGAGCCCCCGTTTTACTTACCCGACCCCGATCCTTCACCGGCCAGGAACGAGCACACCAGCTCTAGCCGGTGTCTCGTGACCTGATTGGATATATTGATAGCAGTGTAGCCATTGGTTCCTGCTGCTGTCAATCAAATCCAATGACGCGTCGCCGGGGGAATGGGGGGACGGGGCAAAGACCTGCATTCTGTGAATGGACACAGATGCAGGACTCGGGAGCATGCCCGCATGGGTGTCCACCGTAGGAGAGAGCTTCTCCAACAGGGCAAATCAGGAGGGTGAATCTTCGTAAAGGCCTCATAGACACTGGGTTTATAGTGATGGTGCATGAGGCTCTGGGGTTTAGGGGTGGGAGGAAGGTACAGGTGCACTCTCCTGCCCCACTACCAGCAGCCTGTCAAACTCTATGAGAAGCTGACATCTGCTGCAGCTGGACGGTGCACCTTGTGGTACTTACATTTAGGGCAGCATGTGCTCAGGGACTAATGCCTGGAATGCAAGCAGTCTGCATTCCAGAACATCGTCCCTGGGTGCATACTGCTCTTCATAGTGTTTGACAATTTGCCTGCAGCGGCACAGGACAGTGCACTTGTACCTTCCACCTGCACATAAGGCTTCTCTTTGTGGGTCAGTAATGCTTGCAAAATCTTGCTTGTTCCCAACTCGCAAGCAAAACGCCCTGGTCTTTGGCAGTCGCATGGAGGTGCCATTAATTCTTATTGGCACCTCCACACATCAGCAAACGCGGTGCATTTTCAAGCGTGCTAACTCACACCATGTGCTTCAATGTGCTGCATTTCTGTGGGTGGGGCACCCACTGAAATGAATGGGCTGGCGAGAGACAAAATGCAGGTTGCACAAGTTTGAAACGCCAGGATTTCACATGGCCTCAGGGGCTAAACACGCACTGGGCATGGGGCCCATACCTCCCAACTTTCTGAGATGGGAACGAGGGGGCACCTATTAGCAAAAGTGTGTAAGCATAGGACACCCCCTGCCACACCTGCTTAAAGGAGAATTGTAAAAAAAGTTTTTTTTTTACCACTATTATTCCCTTATTTTGGCTTATGAAATTTACAAATGCAGCAATTTACAAATTGACACATTTTGAGTGCATTTTATATACAACTATATAGATCAGACCAAAATAAAGGACAAATGAGGAGGGACAGAGGGACTTTGTTTCAAATCAGGGAGAGTCCCTCAAAATCAGGGACAGTTGGCAGGGCCATTTTAATGCATGGACACTTGTACTGTGCTGTCCTGATCCCAGTATTGTGCCCTAAACACCCCCCCCCCCCCCTTTATTGAAAGTACTAATAATAATATATTTTTAATTTTATCAGCTATTTATACTTTAATTCTTGAGAGTAGGTGTGTAAATCGGGGCCCCATCTTTATTTTTCCTGGTGAGAGCTATCACTAAGGATGAGCTCCGGCGTGTTCGCACACCCCATGCATAGTTGCCAACTGTCCCGAATTTCCCAGGACATTCCCGGGATTAGGACATTTGTCCCGAATTAATTTTGTCCCGGGAGATGTTGCAGGAAATTCGGGTTGTCCCGGGAAATTTAATTTCCTGTTTTTTTGCCGCCGGCCGCTAGAGGTCCACTGCCAGACAATGTCTCCACCGGCCGCCATTTTTAAGAGTGAGTTTGTGGATCATGTCGGGGGCCAGTGAGTCTGTGGATCATGTCGGGGGCCAGTCTGTTTGCCGGGGGCCAGTCTGTGGATGTCGGGGGCCAGTCTGTTTGCCAGGGGGCCAGGCTGTGGATGTCGGGGGCCAGACTGTGGATGTCGGGGGCCAGGCTGTTAGCCGGGGGGCCAGTCTGTCTGGATGTCAGGGGGGCCAGTCTGTCTGGATATCAGGGGGGCCAGTCTGTCTGGATGTCAGAGGGGCACCAGATGTTAGGAGGGCTGATGGGGACACCAGATGTGAGGAGGGTTGCTCTGATGGACACCGGATGTGAGGAAGGCTGCTTTGATGGACACCGGATGTGAGGAAGGCTGCTCTGTTGGACACCAGATGTGAGGAAGGCTGCTCTGATGGGGCATCTGATGTAAGGAGAGACTCTGCTGGGGGCACCTGATGGCATCTGGTGGCAGGCAACGTGGCTAGTGACGCGCTCATGGCTCCCACTGATTCAGCATTATGGTGAGTTAAATGATTTAATTTCATATTACAATGTAATAATAGAAATAATGCGCTTCAATCATCCTGACACCATAACAATCATGGCGCCGGGATGATTGAAGCGCTAACACCAGGTATTTGGAGTATCTTTATCTGCTGATTGTCAAACTCTGGAAAACACATTGCTATTGTGGTGTAGGATCGGGGGGCTGCTGTCCCTCCATCCTTCCCCCTCCCCCCTTTCCCGCTCCATTCCGCATTCATCTCAGATACTAACCACACCCCTTTGAGCCACGCCCCATGTAAGCCACGCCCACTATTTTACGTAAACCATGCCCATATTTTGCCGCGGCGCGCATTTTATCCTTTTCCTAGGCCACACCTACAACCGCATGCCCTCCCCCCAATTATAACACAACTCCACCTACTGCCAAAAAAGTGTCCCGAATTTTTTTTTTTACAATGTTGGTAACTATGCCCATGTGCAGAGCCCGCCAGGAATTCGGCACTGCGCTAATCACAGGCAGTGAGACACTTCCCGATCTCTGCAGCCACGCATCAGGAAATGTCTCCCTCATCCCTACTCTCCAGCAGCCAGCAACAGTAGACCTCTCCCTAAACAATAGATCCCTTCCAGCAACAATTGACCCCCCCCCGTAACAAAAGATCCTCCCCAGCAACAATAGACTGCAACGCATAAATAGACCTCCTCCAGCAACAATAGATACCCCAGCAGCCAGCATCAGTAAACCCTCCAGTTCCCCTTTGCTATTACATACATTCAGTCCTGGAGATGCTGGAGGTGCTGGAATTGCGTTCCCACCGTTCCTGCTGAAACAAAAAAGGCTTGGTTCTGGTGACCGGAAGTGAAAGGAAATCCCCACTTCCACCTTTGCCTATAGGGCGAAAAAAAAAATGACAGGGGTTATAACCCTTCCCCACTGCAAAATAAAAAATAAAAGTTTTTCCTTTAGTTCTACTTTATTATAAATAATGTAATAATTTAATATAAATCATTTAAATAAACATATCAAGATAGACAACAAATGTGCATAAGTCTTTAAAATGCATAACAATGATTCACCAAAAACACTTTTATGTTCACAAAATAATAGAGAGAAATGAATCTCATAGCTGGGATCTGTTTCATATTGCAAGTACTGCACATCCCAGCAGGCCTTGTCATGTACACAACACACGGGCCTGTGCACATTAAAAGAGCATGGCTGCGTCGCCATGGAAACACCCAGCCACCCTAGACACGCCCCAGCAGGAGGAAGGTGGCGGTGACACCAGTCATGTGATGAAGTTTTGTCCCCGCTCGGCTCCCGCACTGGGTGTACAAAGATGGCGGCGCAGGACAGCGATAGCGAGGAGGATTTTGTCACCTATGGGAAGGGTCTGGAGCAGTATGAGGAAGGTAATGAGAAACTTAGAGATACCCTGATATATCTTAGCGCCACTAGGGTCCTGTAAGGGGCTTTACTGGGGGGAAAAGTCAGTCGTTGTTGGCTAATGCGGCTCTTGTCAGTAAACTTGGAGCCTTATGGCCTTGTCGGGACTACAGATCCCAGCATGCATTGCGAGCTCCCGGCTGATATACTATAAGCTGCTGCTCGCAGGGCATGCTGGGACTTGTAGTTCTGAGCTGTGCAGGGAACTTCCATACAACTTATTATTGTCGCCTGTCATTGTCCCTGTACTGCATGTTTCTCATATATAAACATTTTTGCTTTTACAGGAGAGAAGCCCAAGAAGCCGACACCGCTGCAGGAGCAGACGGTCAAGGATGAGAAGGGGCGGTTCAAGCGTTTCCATGGCGCCTTCACTGGCGGGTTTTCTGCCGGCTACTTTAATACTGTTGGTACTAAGGAAGGTAAATCAGAGCGGTGGGCGATACGCCTTCATTACCCGACATGTATATCTGCTGGTCCTGATTGGCGCTGCCATAGGGGAGCGATCCCAAGCATCCCTTGAGAAAAGGTCATGTTATACAGCTTTTGGGCAGCGACCCCCAATATTGTGGCGCTCCTGTCGGGAAGCAATCTCAAGCATTCCAAAGGGGGCGGGGTAGGCAGTGGAATTTGTGGGATACTGAGTAGGGATTCCCCCCAGTGACGTGGTGTCATTGTTGGGAAGCAATTTCTGCCCTCTCGCCCAAGTGATGTGGCTCTGTCATGGAGATGCTACCCCCCCCCCCCCGAAGTGGTGCATTCGGGAAGCCACACACCCCTTGAAGTGGCGCGATGCCGCAGTCGGGAAGCGATTTATCCCCCCCCCCCCCGAAAGTAGTGCAGTGCCGCAGTCGGGGAAACAACCCCTTCCTGAAGTGGCCCGGTGCCGCAGTCGGGAAGCGACACCACCCTCAAGTGACATGGCGATCCTGGAAGGAAGTAGTACCGCCATCATAAAATGACTAGTGATGTGGCACCATGGTCGGGAAGAGACTCCCTTTCCAAGACCCCCCCTTTCCAAATGAGATGGCGCAGTCAAGAATTGACAACCCCTCCCCAAGCAATGTGTCGCCACTACCAGGAACCTACCCCAACCCCTCGAGGCGTGGCTCATGCTGTTGAGAAGACACTCCTCCTCCCTTCCAAGTAATATGGCTTCTGCAGTTGAGATGCAACCACCCCCAAGTGACTTCCCCTTCTAGTGATGTGCCGGCGTCGTCTGGAAGCTACCACCTAAGCAATGATGTGGTGACACAGTGGGGAAGTGACCCCCCTCAAGAGACATGTCACCACCATCAGGAGGCACTCCCTGGCCCAAGTGACATGATGCCACCATCGGGAAGTGATGCAGTGAAACAATCAATGCATTTTTGGAGCTCAAAGGTCTCCCCCATTCTCCCGGGCTCAAATATCGTATGTAGTTTAGTAGGACTCTAAAATGTTGCGTCACCTAAATGAATTATTTGAAAAATGAAAAGGCCAGAAAACAGTCATTTTGTCCATTTTCATTGCACTGGGATTTGGTAGCGCTCACACATCTTTACATGAGTGCCGCTCAGTCCTGGCAGAATAGCTGTTCCCTTTTGCCACTGCAGGAAGAAATGGGGTGATGTCACCAGACCAGGGGGTTCAGCTAACAAATTGTTATTCATTTATTGTCATTCTTGTGTTAGGATGGGCCCCTTCCACATTTGTGTCGTCTCGTCAGGGAAAATCTGAAAGCAAAGCTAGTCGGCCGGAGGATTTCATGGATGAGGAGGTAAGACAACCTGGCGAAAATATGCAATGTCATCTTTTAGTGTGTTGCCAGTTGTGGGTCACGAAAAGGCTAAAAATCGTTTGGTTTGTTTTTGCTTTGAGTCCCAATGGGGAGATTTCCCTTCACTTCCTGTCCTGCAGATGTGAGAGGAAATGTAAATAAAGAACAAAGCAAGGGAAATTTTGCCTCTAAGCTGTCATCGGAGTCCATGGTAGAAGATTTGCCCTTTCCTCTTTGTTTTTGTGAGAACTGTAAAACGTCGGCTGTCCTAACCCCTTTTGTCATGGAGACAATAGCCACCAGGACAAATACAGAGGGCAAAACTATCAAGGGGACCCAGACACAGGGCTGAGAACTTTCCTAGCACTACCATGTGACAGTGTAGAATAACGAGAGAAAAAAAGTTCTGGAAATGTTTGCTCTTTTTTATTTTACAGGATCTCGGTGAGTTTGGTATAGCCCCAAATGAAATTATGACAACAGATGATTTTGCTTCGAAAACCAATAACAAGATTCGGGAGAAGGCCAGAGAGCTAGCAGCAGTCACGGCACCTATACCAGGTGCCACCATCCTGGAGGACTTAATTGCACCTGCCAAGTAATACATTATTTTTATTTTTATTTTTTTAAAACAAGATATTCATTCTCCATTGGGTTGATTGGAATTACACCCAAAACTTTTTGTTGGTTTTGGACTGGTGGAGAAGGAATACCCTCTGTGCTTTCCTCACTTCTTGGCAACAGTATTGATAAATGCTGGATATACACTATATTGTCAAATGTATTCGGACGCCTACCTTTCCGCGCATATCAACTATAAAGGCGTCTTAGTCCATAGGGTTCGATATTGAGTTGGTCCACCCTTTGGAGCTATAACAGCTTCAACTCTTCTGGAAAGGCTTTCCACAAGGTTTGGGAGTGTGTCTATGGGAATGTTTGACCGTTCTTCCAGAAGCACATTGCTTCCTGATTGGCTGAGGCACAGCAGCGGCGCCATTGGCTCCTGCGGCTGTCAATCAAATTCACCTAGCCAATCAGGAGAGAGAAGGGGCGCGGAGCTGTGACTTGGCTTGGGTGCCCCCATAGCAAATTGCTTGCTGTGGGGGCACTTGACAGGAGGGAGGTGCCAGGAATAGCAAAGAGGGATCCGAGAAGATGTGGCTCTGTGCAAAACCACTACACAGAGGAGGTAAGTAGAACATGTTGTTTGTTTTTCTTTTTCTTTTGTTTTTTTTAAACAAAACTTTACAATCACTTAAAAGGTGAACACTCAGTGATGTTCATCTCCTCTTCCTCAGGACCTTATTTTAAAATGTTGAATTAAAGCAGGCCACAGAGAGTTCTCCTTTCAAGCTCTGTAAGTGCCGGATTACGTTTTTCAGTATATGTACTTCATGCTTTTGCTATGCACCAGAGGCCATTTTTCTCTTGAATATATGCAGTGCAGAGGAAGGTTTAGAATTTGTCAGATTTTTAAAGCCATCTGTTTGCCTGTTGTGGAAAATCCCCAAACTTCTGTCCAGGGGACAGTGGTCATCAGGATAGGAAGTAAGTGAAGCTCTCGTAATTGGAGACCAAGAAAACATTTAACAACTTCCCACCCGGCCGCCATTTGTCTATAGCTCTCGTTCTGGGTGGGTGTCCCCACAGGAGCGATCTGTCACCTGCTGTGGCCACCATACACAGCAGATGACAGATTAGTGTACCCACCCACTGCCGGTACCATGTGATCGCTGTGGACAATTCTACACAATGGATGGCTTTCATTAAAGAGGAAGTAAACCCTGATGAGTTTACTTCCTCTTTCATTCCCTGCAAAGGTAAAGCATAATGGACTACTATGCATTGCATAGTAGCCCATTATGTGTCACTTACCTGACACAGGAGCCAGCGATGTCACCGCTGTCTCCTGTAGTCCGGAGCATCCATCTTCTCGGTGGGTCTCGCTGCTCCGCCGCTGTCATTCGGCGAAGCCGCGATTACGTCACTCCCGCGCATGCGCACGGGAGCCGCCACGCGCGGCATATTCGCTGTTGACGGTGCCGCACTCAGTGCGCCTGCGTGCCGCTGTCTACGGCGCATGCGCCGTAGACAGCGGTGCCTGTCTTTCAGCAAATATCTCCTAAACCTACACTGTTTCTTGGACCTACAGGTAAGCCTTAATCTAGGCTTACCTGTAGGTCAAAGTGTGTTGTAAGGGTTTACAACCACTTTAATGCCATTCATTGTGTACTATTGTGTTCATCCCTGTGATTGGTTACAGTGGTCAAATGGTACAGACAGGGCTAATCACAATAGTAAACACTGAATGAATCGCTTTTTATGCAGGAAAAATTGTTGTTTATAACAGGTCACTGTAATACGCAATCCTAGTATTCAAAAAAAAATAAAAATCCTGATCACCTCTCCAAGGTAGTACAGTGTTTCTATGGGTAAACCCTGTGTTGTCTAAATATATATAATAAAATCGTACTGTAAGCAGTCCGTGTCCCTGATGATGCTTTACTGCACTGGTGACAGAAAGTAAAACCCCTTTTTTTTTTTTTTCTTAATTCCCCAAAATTGTGACACAAAATTACAACTTCAAAAATCTTGCCAAGCCTCTTACTAAATACGTTGGACTGACTGCTTTCCTAAAAAGGGGTCATTTGTACTATCCTGGGGTTTTTGTGCCTCAAGAAATGATAGGCCATCAGTACATCAGGATTGATCAATTTTCAGATATATACCTTAGTTTGTGGACTCTATAGCTTTCCTACAGACTAAATAATAATATACACTGATTTGGGTTGTTTTCACCAAAGAAATGTACCAGTATACACTTTGGGCTAAATTTATGAAGAAAGATTATTTGCAACATTTTATAACTTATCTCTCTGCCATGACTAGTGGGGCTCCACTGGAGGTGCGCATCAAGTGGCAACAACTTGTCCCTGATTTATCTGAGAATTGGGAGGCGGCGTGCTCCGCCCATCTATCTGTTTCTCCCACAATCGACAATAAATGAATCCACCTTTTATATGCTACATCAAACATACCTGACCCCGGTCAGACTGCACATAATGTACCATATACCTACCTCTGCCTGCACTAGGTGCACCTGTCCATGCATGTTATGTGGCTCTGTCCAGTTATTGTGAGATTGGCAACAGGTGATAGAGATATTGTCTGTGGTCTCATCAATTCCTGTTCCATGTACCCCACTGGTGTGTCTGCTGGGGGTCCTCAATGAGGAGCAATGGCCAAGAAATATTACGACCATGCTACTGGAGACATTATTTATGGCCCATAAAGCTGGAGCACTTAAGTAAATCCAGCCCAGACCACCATCCATCCATGGCTTTGGTTAGTGAATCGGTATTACCCTATAAAAAACTCATATTTGAACATAGGGGTTGCCCAACTAAGTATAACAAAGTGTGGGATGCTTGGTGTTCTTCTGCCCTTACTGTAACCAACACGTAACTATATCACTAAAATATTTGAGAAATGGCTATTGTACTTTAGTGCTTCTATGGTGTTTTCTATAGCTTGTATCGGGATCAATATGCTGAGAAATGCAGTGTACTTGTAAAGACATTGACATTTTTGCACTGTAAGGCCGCGTACACACGCGGGGACTGTTCGCTCAACTTTGTCCGTCAAACAGTTTCAGCAAACAGTCCGCTCAAAATTAGCATGGACGGACTTGCCCACACACGACGAACGAACAGTCCGCTGAAACCGTGCACGATGACGTGAACGGCACGTACGACGGGACGAAAAATACGACGTCCTATACACTGCAATGCAAACTTCGGCATGTAAATCCTTTCTGAGCATGCGCGGAACTTAGTTTGACGAACAAGCCTACACACGAGGGGACTGTTCGCTGAAACTCTGTTTCAGCGGACAGTTTTTCGGAATTTCCGAAAAACTTTGTTCAGCAGACTGTCCGCTGAAACTGTCCGCTGAAAGCCCACACACGAGCGGACTGTCCGCCGAAACACTGTTCAGCGGACAAAGTTGAGCGAACAGTCCCCGCGTGTGTACGCGGCCTAAGATGTACCGCAGTGTTTTGTTCGCTCGTGTTGCACGCATTTTAAAAACTGTCATGTACCTCCTTTCAATAAAAAGATTTTAGAAAAAATCCCCCCCCCCCACCTCCTCCCAGTGGTGATTAAATACCGCCAAAAGACAGCTACATTTCTGTGAAAAAATATATATAAAAATTTCATATGGGTACAGTGTTGCATGACTGCGCAATTTGTCATTTAAATTGCACCAGGCTGACAGCTAAAAATTGTCACGGGCAGCAAGGGGATGAAGGTGCCTGGTATTGAAGTGGTAATTTCACTGACACTTCTGGGGAATGCTGAGAAAGTGAGAGATATATAATATGATATACCGTATTTATTGGCGTATAACGTGCACCCCAAGTTTAGGAGGGAAGTTGAAGGAAAAAAACTTACATTTAAATGCCCATCAATGCAGCCTTTTCAGTGTCATTTGCAGCCTTGCATTGCAGCCTTGTCAGTCATTTGCAGCCTTGTCAGTGTCGTTGCAGGCTTGCCGTTTTTTTAAAATGGCGCCGCCGAGATACAGAGCGGATGTCCTGTGTATCTCGGCGGCTTTCAGCTTTCCAAAAGCGCCCGAGAGCCGCACAGAAGCTCACAATCGGCGTATAACACGCACCCACAATTTTTTTCCCCTGTTATTAAGGGGGAAAAAGTGCGTGTTCTACGCCGATTAAATAGTGTGTGTGTGTGTGTGTGTGTGTGTGTGTGTGTGTAAAAAAAAAAAAATATATATATATATATATATATTTATTATGGTGTATGTATGTCAATGGACCCAAATGGCCTACTACAGCTTAAACGATCACTTTGCAAAGCAGCACAGATTTTTTTTTTTTTAATCTACTGGGAGTCCTTGACTGCATAGGCTACTTTCTGGAAAAAGTTAACTTAGCCTTTAACAGAAAAAAAAAATGTATGTGTAGCTTTAATCTGTATCTTACGGCAGGAGAAATGGAATATAATTTTTTCTTCTTTCTTCAGGATCACTGTTGGTGTACAGCTGCTGCGCCAGATGGGATGGAAAGAAGGGCAAGGCGTGGGTCCGAGGACCAAGAGGAAAACGCGGAAGCAGGAAACCGGTGGGTGCCATTATGAAGCCTTTGTAAGCCTGATAAAGATCTGAAAACCTAAATGACTCCATGACTTCTAAAAGACTTTCTGAAGAAGTATGCGTTAGATGGAGCGAGCTTCTTTCGTGCAACCACAGGTTGCGGGAAAGAAAGCAACTTTATTTACCCCTTCAGCACAGTCGCTGTTGATTGGGGAATCCCTCCCGAGCTCTTGTGTTCTTGGGGTGTGGAAAGGCGTCCCTGTCAGAAGTGTGTGTGTGTGTGTGTGTGTGTGTGTTCAGAAGGGTGAAGTGAACGTCGGTCGAAGTAACAAGTGCAAGCAATCAAGCCCTCCCAAAGGCTTATATGGTAGAAAACGACAAAAAGGTTTAGACATTAATGGCTGTGTGTTGAGTTATTTTGAGGGGACAGAAAATTTACACTGTTATACAAGCTGTACACTCACTACTTTACATTGTAGCAAAGTGTCATTTCTTCAGTGTTGTCACATGAAAAGATAGAATAAAATATTTACAAAAATGTGAGGGGTGTACTCTTGTGAGATAGTGTATATGTGTGTATATGTACAATTCCCCATAATGACAAATGGGACGCCACCCCTTCCACAACACTCCGGTCAGTGCTCTCGGCCATTGGCTGAGAGCGCTGATCGGAAACTGGTCTTCAGACTTTTTTCAGTCATGACCCTTTCACAGAGCTGGCCAAATGGCTGGCTTCTGTTGGAAATGGCCGCTGTACACATGGGCCGAATGTCGGTCAGTTTCTATAGAACTGGCCGATGTCACCCGACATTTGGCCCGTGTGTACTATGCAATATGATCACGGTCATTTGACAGCCATCACCTAACAAGTCAGTGTCGCATAAGCACACCTCCCTATCCTACTTTTATTGGAGCAGTGGATGCAGAAGAACACTCAATGCTCTTTCAACGTGCATGGTGCTCTCTCCAGCATAACTCAAGCCTCGCCTTTTTGAATGCTCTTTTGAATCTGGTCTTTGAAAAGGGTTTGAAGGGAATGAGAAGTACAAGCATGTTTCCCCTTATTTTTTTTTTTTTTTTCCCCCCAAACATCTATATGACTGAGCCCAAAGCTTTTACATCCTTCTGGTAGTCTTTGGTCATGTTGTTTTATGTCCTGTTGGCCCCCCATGGCGGGGCTCTATGTTCCTCTGCCGGGCCCCATGGCAGGGCTCTGTGTTCCTCTGCCGGGTCCCATGGCGGAGGGCTCTGTGTTCCTAATGCCGCGTACGCATGATCAAATTGTCTGGCGTACCTAGTCCGACATACAATCCGACGGATAATCCGGCGGACTTTCTACCGAACGGACTTGGACACACAGAAAGTCCGACGTTCGCTTGCGCGATGACGTACAGCACGTACGACTAGAAAAAGGAAGTTCAATAGCCAGTAGCCAATAGCTTCCTTTTTCGTACTTCTGAGCATGTGCCATTCTTAGTCCGCCGTACTAGCATACTGACGAACGTATTGTCCGCTGAAACCCAAGTCCGACGGGAAGATTGGAGTGCAAAAATACTTTCTTAGTCCGCCGGACTTCACGCTGGAAAAGTCCGCTGAAGCCCACACACGATCGACTTGTCCACTGAAATGCGTTTTCGGCGGACTAAGTACGCCGGACAATCTGATCGTGTGTACGCGGCATTAGCCAGGCTCTGTTAGTGCTATTCCACATGTCGGATGCAATATATAGAATGAAGCTCCTTTTGACAGTTTTACTACACCGTTACAGGCTCATAAAGTTTAACAACAGTTAACATTTTTTTTTTTTTGGTGTACCTGTGATGTGTTCTGTTGTGCATTTGCGGGGGTTGACCCATCCCTGTTTTGTAGTTATAAGGGAATCCCAGCACTGATTCATTCTTTAAATACACTGCTGTCATCTGTAACTGCAGCACTGAGACTGGTCAAACACGTCACCTCCAAAGCAAACAGCCCTTCACAGGGAACGTTCCTATTTTTATTTGAATATTCTCTCCAGATATGTCTGATACTAACAGACCCAGATTAAAACGGAGTGCATTTAATCATAATAATAATAATTTTTATTAATTTTTCTGTCCCTGACCCAACCTTAGCCACCTTCCCCTCTGCCACAAATGCATGTTTACCTGGATGGGAGACGCATGCTCGGTTGGGACTGTTCTTGCAGTCCTGCAAGAACAAATTTGAAACTGTTGCTGTCAGAGGTGTGTGTGTGTTGCATATGTAGAGGAGGAAAGTGTGTTGTGTTGGGTCAGGGAAATGGTGGGGGGCAAAAAGGATAAATTAACTTTGTTTTTAAAGTGCACTGTGCTTTTAAAAGGCAAAATTCCCTTTCTTCAGAAAATGTTAGTATCAGACTGCCATATGTAAGTCATTATATTAATTTTACAAATGCTCTGGACAAATGGCAGGGTCCTTTTTGTCTTTTTTAGCTTGTGTGTGTGTGTGTGTGTGTGTGTGTGTGTGTGTGTTTTTTATAATTTTTTTTTATTTTTTTACAAATGGTCTATTTTTCTGTAGCCCTTCCCAGACGCCTGTGTGTCGTGGGTGGGTAAATGGAGATTAGAGAATTCTGTGGAAGCTTCAGGCTCTCCTCCACTTCCTAGACAGTAAATAAGTCAATCTGACAATGGCAGTAGCTTCCGTTTCTGTGCTAGATATAGTACATTTTAGTATTTTTGTTTTTTATTCTAGAATCTGGCAAGAAGGTTTATGGCTGTGCGCTGCCCCCTACAGGTTCTGAAGGATCGGAGGTAACGTTACAGATTATAAACGCAATATTATTTGTGTGTGTGTGTGACACACACGCACACACACTATACAGCAGTGGTTCAGGGTATAGGGGCCTCAACTGGTTTTAATTTTATATTCCTGCGCTTAGGATGTTAACCAATGTGAATTATCCAAACCACTGGCTGCTGCTCTGGTTATGTTCCCCATTGGTGTGCCATAGGGCAGTATTTTTATTCATAGGGTGACATAAAAAGCATGGCAAAAAAAGGTCCAAATAGCGTAATTCCGTTTTTAATAAAATAATTGGCAAAGTTAAAAGCAGTTGCACTCACTTGGGCATGAAGAAATGCAAGCAAAATGCTGAACCGAAAGTTTGCAGCAATACGCGTCTCACTGGCCGGAAATAACGTCCCCACCTGCGCTCACCTGACATGTTCCACGTGTGGTGACGTTATTTCTGGCCATTGAGACGCCTGTTGATGCATTGCAAACTTCCAGTTTGGCATTTTGCTTGCATTTCTTCATGCACAAGTGAATGTAACTGCTTATAAATTTGCCAATTTTAATAGATGGAATCACGCTATTTTAAACTTTATATCACTCTATGCAAGGAGGACTGCAAGTTCCAGCATATTCAGGACAATATAAAGTGCTTGTGACTCTTATAAAATAGGAGTCCACACCAGTCGGTGAGTGAGTGGGCACACTGAAGGGGAGCACGAATTTGCACCTAGGGGCAGCACTTTATTTAAAGAGACAGCATTTGGCACTTCAAAAATTGCACAATTGATCATTACGTTCTGCATGTATAAAGATACAAAGATGTGGACTCCTTTATGAATGACACACGTTTGTTTATGTATGTATTCATTCTTTATTTCACATAATTTTACATAATCCTGTTTTGTTTTGTTTTTTTTAATTGCAAAATTGGTTTAATTGTTTACTGCAAATGTATTTATCACGAGTACACAAGTGGGGATTTGTTTTTATGTAACCACGTAGCGCACAAAACGCCTAGTAATGCTTGGGGGACTGTAGGCACATAAGAGCTTGTTTTATGCTTGCGTTGCCCTCTGAAAAAAAACAATCCACGCTGGGGAATCTCACATGCAGCGAGGAGGTGTTATGTCCCTTCCTCACCACCTGTTTTAACCCCTAAAATCCTGCACAGCAATTGTATGCATTGCACACCGTTGCTGCGCAGGTCGTGTTGAATAAGTTGCGCTCAGGCGACAGTGCTTGTTAAACGAGACAATGAAGATGAATTGAAGGCAAAAAGTGTTTGAGGGAAAAAAAAAAGCACAATCTATCTTTTATTCTAAGGTAAACAAAAAAAACCTGCATGATACTCCCCCGCCACCCCCCCCCGCCTTATATTTACCAGAGCCTGATCTTGATCCAGCAATGTGCCTGAGAGCATTCATTGTTGGCTGTGTCCTCTGCAGAGCTTCCCCCGCTGGAGACCGGATCGGAGCGGCTTCAAAAAAGGTGTATATATACGGACTTCTTTACAGGGCTAAATAGGTTAGTGTTAGATCATGGATGTCTGTAGATGTAGAGATTTTAGTGTTAGGGTGGACTTCTCCTTTAATATCACTTTAAAACAAAATAAAACGGGGAAACTTTTTTTTTTTTTTTCCCCCCTGAATGTTTTTCATGCCATTATGTACCAGTATGTGCAGCATATTGGCACATTATGACCGGCTTGCCTGTCAAAAAATCCCCTCTAGCAATGTGTCAGGGGCACTTCCATCTTCTCTCAGTCTTTCTTCTGGGTTCAGCCATTTGATTGGTCAGGCCATGACTATGTCACTCCCATGCATGTGCACAGGAGTCATATCATGGCACAAAGCTGTGCTGAAAATGTATGCTGCTCAGTGTGCAATAATGATGGCCGAAAACTAAGATGGTCTGCTCTGTCATAAAAATACTACCTGTGTGTGTTTTTGATGGGCAATAAAAACGCATCCTGTGCATGTGTTTTTTACTGCCCCTCAATTGCAAGTGTAAATGAAGCTTAAAGGAAAAAAAGCGCCCAAAAAATGGGGACATGTTGCAGAGGACAATGAGAGACTGAACATGTTGTATGAGGTAAGCTGAGATCACTGGTAATACGATGAATGATCAACTACATGCTGCAGAGGTCTACATATCAAGTACCAAAGGGCTGCATCTGGCCACACGTTGCACACCAGATATATACAGTAATTCATCAAGCATTATTAAGTTTATGCCTGTTTTGTTATCCCTCATTTTATTTTTTTACTATGGCATCTTAATATCTTATTGGCTATATAAATGTAATTTGTCATCCTTTTTATATGTTCTGTGATAGGGTTTGGTTTCATTAAACAGAGTTTTATAGCGTGCAATATTTTCTATCAGATCTATGCTGTTTATATCAGGCAGACCTGTAAATCAGTGGTCATTAAGTCATAATAAAGGTTTTAGTGAGTTTTTTTATCACACCAGGGTCACTTCTGAACAAACTCCAGCCTGCAAAAGAAAATGATCTTTATATATTTTTTGGTCATTAGGCGATGCGGGAAACGTACAGGAAAGGCTGTTTCATGCAATGCATAGCGACCGCACTGTTCATGCGATCTGCTGCGGGTGTCCATTAAATGTTAACTCCCCAAAAGCAGAATGCAGTGCGTTTGCTAGAATTGGATTGCATGGATATCGTACACCCATGCGATACATTTCCAGTGCAGCAAAAAAAGCTTTTTTATATATAATTTTTTTTTATTTTTATTTTTTTTGTGTGTGTGTGTGCGCGCGCGTGTGTGTGTGTGTGTTCGTTCGTTATTTTAACAGAAAAGTTATTACCATTCCATAAAACACAAAAAAGAAAAACAGTTTCACGTCATGTAGTACAGTGCTAGATATTTATAGATTCCATAAATCACATTCTTTACCTCGTTGCAGTCAATCTATAAAACATTTTATTGGACTTGTGCTGCATTCGTCGGTGAGCAACACCATTTCTCACGTTTTTCTTATAACAAATAACCTTACCAGGTTCAAACAAGAAAAAGCAAATAAAGTGCTAGATACCATAAAGAGGGAAGGCGAGGAAAAAGAGAGAGGGGGAGGGGGGCTGTGGAATCGTGAGAGCCTGCACCATTTTCTTGCGGTGCGATTTGAGCCATACAAAATCACACCACGCAGAATCTCATGTGATTTACACAGGAATGCATCGCATCAGTATAAACTCAGACTTAAAGCGGAGCTCCACCCAAAAGGGGAAGCTCCACTTGTTTGCACCCTTCACCCCTCCACTGCCCACATTTGGTACTTTTGGGGTTGGGGGGGGGGATGGTGGGAGCGGGTACTTGGTTTTGATAGGTACCTGCTCCCACTTCTGGGTAAGATTGAAGATTGGCGATCTGCGCGCCTTTCCGGACCCTCCTCCTTATATGTAGAGCTAAATTTACGCCTTCCCTTCGAGCTTGCACAGTTGTTCCGGCTCCTCTTGTTTACTGAAGTTGTTTACTGCTTTCACTGCACACTGGGAGCTCCGCACAATGTGCATTAGAAGCTGCAGCAAGGCAGATAGAGCCCACCTAATTTCATTGCCTGGGGGGATGTCCATCATCATCATCTAGTACTTTCCTCCCCAGACTGTCACTAGCCTGCCCCTTTCAGTCATTGGATTTCAGTTCTTTTCAATGACAGCGGCTCGTGTCAGCTGTACGCATTACCTGGGGCAAATGCCCCTTCCTCTACACCAGTGCTTCTCAATTTATTTTCTGTCATGCCCCCCCCTAGGAAGAAGAAAACATTTCGCGCCCCCCGCGCAACTGTAAATAGTATAATTTGTCTATAAAATTGTTATAAGTACACCTCTACATAACACTGTATCCTTATTAACGTATATGAGAATAAAAAAATAGAAATGTGGATCAATTTACAAGAAAAAATAGCTTTATTAACTGTAGCAGAAAAGATTTAAAGGAGCACAGGATTTAACGGAGCACAATAAAAGCCTTTTCATCAGAACACTGACCTTTTTTGGCTGAATCGGCGGTGTCCCCTTTTATGTGTCTTCAACTCCTTTCTTTTAGGCGTTTTTCTGTACAGAGGACCGATTTCTGGGTCTAAAAGTCACACGGGCGGGTTTGGCCAATAAGGATAGAGCATCATGTCTATCCAATCGGGTCCTCTGCATGTGTCGCGTGCATTGGCGGTCACGTGGTCCTCCACGTCGGGCTGCTACTGGGGCTGCGCTGGGACAATCTCCAGTGTTCGTGCCACGCTGGCCCCTCTCTCCAGCCGTAGAGTTGCTAGGCAACCAACGCCGTGTGGGACGCCGCTTGCGAGTGAGTCGGATGATCCGATCTAGACATCCAATATGACAGTATTTGCCGAGGTCAAACGAGCCCCCCCTTTACGGAGCCTCGCGCCCCCCCTGGGGGGCACGCCCCACTATTTGAGAAACACTGCTCGACACTAACATCCACTTATCAAGGCATTTTGACTTCACTGATCTATCTGTGTTTTTTTTTTTTTTCCCCTAGGATGAAGAAGACGAATACCTACCCGAGAATGTGACTTTTGCACCCAAAGATGTGACCCCCGTAGATTTCACTGTGAAGGACAATGTTCATGGCCTTGGTTACCGGGGCTTGGATCCTCGCCAGGCCTTGTTCGGATCTCTGGACTCTCATGTTAGTCTTTTCGGTGATGGCTCTGATCGGACATTCAGTTCACTGGGAGATGTTCGGCACAGCAAAGGAAGGAAAGTCGGGATTTCTGGACAGGTGCCACCTTTATAATTCTATGTACTGCATTAGTAGCTACTACGGTTCTGGTTATACTAGGCCTTGCATTCAGAATATCTGTCTTGCAGTGCATGGTTGGTGGTGTGCATGGTTGGACAGAATCGTGCCAAGGCCAGCTGTTCTGTAGTTGTCAGGGACCTCCTCCTCGCTGGACCCCAGTGGTCGCAGTACTAGCGTGTAAGCCTAACTGTGTTTTGTTTCCTGTGCAGGCTTTCGGTGTTGGGGCTCTGGAGGATGAGGATGACGACATCTATGGCACAGACTCCATGTCCAAGTATGACACCGTGCTCAAAGAGGAGAGCGGAGACAACCTGTTTGGGTGGACGGCACCAAAAGAATATAGAAACAAGAAAGGTAATGATTAGTAAAGTGCAGCGAACATTTAGACCCCTTTCACACCAGGGCATTTTGCAGGCGGTATAGCGTTAGAAATAGCGCCTGCAAAACGCCCTAAAGAAGCTGCACCATTGTGTGTAGTGTGAAAGCGCCGAGGGCTTTCACACTACAGCGGTGCGCTGGCAGGACTTCAGAAAAAAGTCCTGCCAGCAGCTTCTTTGGAGTGGGGAAGGAGCGGTGTGTTTACCGCTCCTCCACTGCTGCTGCCCATTGAAATCAATGGGGCAGCGCTGTAATACCGCCGGCAAAACGCTGCTATTGCGGCGTATTGCCGGCGGTTTTAACCCTTTCGCGGCCGCTAGCGGGGGGTAAAAGCGCCCCGCTAGCGGCCGAAATGCGCCGCAAATCCGCCGGTAAAAAGCCGCTAAAAATATCGGCGTTTTACCGCCGACGCAAGGTGCGGTGTGGTGTGAAAGGGGTCTTACAGTACAACAATGGCATGTTTTTAGTACATGTGCATTTTCACTTGCAGTTGATTGGACCACTTTACCATTTTAACCAATCGGCCACTTCAGTATTTAAAAGTCCTTCTTAGCCAATTCAATACTGGCCACTTTTACACCCTTCCAGCCCATGACAATTTTCAGTTTTCATTGCTGTTGGACTTTGCATGATAATTGCGCAGTCATGCAACACTCTAAACTAATTTTGTTTTCTCATTTTGTTCACACAAATAGAGCTTTTCTTTTGGTGGTATTTAATCGCCACTGAAATTTTTGCAAAATAAAAACGCATTTTGCTTTGTTTCTGTTTAGTTGCAAAATATTAGTTCTTCATAAATTTAGGCCAAAATGTATTCTGCCACATTTCTTTGATGAAAGTAACCCATATCAGTGTATATTATTTAGTCTGTAGGAAAGGTAGTCCACAAATTATGGTATATATCTGAAAATTGATTTGAAAACTGATGTACTGACGGTCTGCCTCATTTCATGAGCCCTTTAAATGCCAGGATGGTACAAATACCCCCCCCCCCCCCCCCCCCCAAATGACCCCCTTTTGGGAAGTAGACAGTCCAATGCATGTATTCAGAGGACACATACTGTCTTCAGTGCAGCACAGCTTCATCATATGACTGGTGATGCGGCGATCAGGGTCACTGATCGGTGACGGTACTTTTCTTCTTTTTTTATTTTTTTTTTATTACCCTTTATTTTTTTAACACACTGTGACCAGGGCAATAGTGTTACCATAGTAACATTTTTCTAATCTGGGGAAGTGATAATTATTTTTTTACACATTTATGATTGCTTATAGCAATGTAATACACAGCTATAAGCAATCATAAATGCATTTTGCTGAATAAAACTGACTCCTTCAGTTTGTTTTGTTGTGATTAACTGTGATTGGTCAAAGCTAATCACATGGTGCAGATGGGCTGTGATTTGGCCCTGTCTGTACCATGTGATCACATTGACCAATCACACCTAGCAACACAATTGTACACAATGGATGGCATGAATGGAAGCCATAAATTGTGTACAACTGTCATGGACTTGCTGTGACATGGTATCGGCAGCGAGCCGGTAAACTGATTAGGCATCGGGTGTGTCCATAGCCGTTGACGGATCACACTGCTTTGCGGCCCCGCTTTCTGAGTGGACATCATATGACATCCACTCAGAACTAAAGCCACCACTCGGCTGTCATTCTGCTGTAGACCAGGCAGGAAGGTGTTAAAGTAGAATTCCAGCCCAAACTGGACTAGTCTTAAAAATATCCCCTCCCCACTCCTGCTACCTACGATGACCTAACCTTTGTAGAAAAGTATTTTGTACATACGTATCTATTTTCAGCCCTTTCAGTCTGGTCATGTGGTTCCCCTGCTTCAGCCAGTGGCTTCTCCAGAGGCGAGGGGAGAGATGCTCCACAACGCTTGGGAATTTCAGCAGTGGTTACGGCACCCACAGGCTCTTATGTCCCATCCATTGTCGGTGCTCCCTCCTCTTCCCTGCATACACCACTGGCTGACATGACGTCACTGTTACGTTGAAGAGGTTATAAACCTCCCATTGCAAGTTGTACCTTTTTTAGGTAAGCCTAGAATAAGGTACTTTAAATATCTCCTAAACGAGCGCAGTTTCGGATATATTTACTGTATACTGCGGCGATGATGTAATCGGCGCATGTGCTGTGAAGAAACTACCCCCCCCCCCCCCCCGAGCCATTTCTTCACGAGCGCGTGTGATTGGCATGACCGGCGGCGCATGTGCTGTGAAGAAACTACCCCCGCCCCCCCCGAGCCATTTCTTCACGAGCGCGTGCGATTGGCATGACCGGCGGCGCATGCGCGGGAGTGACATCATGCTGCTCCAGACAGTCGGAGTCTGTGGCCCCGGAAGGGAGAAGGATGCAGCCTGCAGTGGGGACGGCACGGGCTTTGTTTGCAGGTAAGTGTGCCATACTATGCGATGCTTACTAGCACATTATGCTTTTACTTTGCAGGGTAAAAGAAAGGAAGTAAAACCCATCAGGTTTTTACTTCCTCATTAACATGGTAATATCTGGGTTTGCAAAGTCTTGGTGCACACAAAGTAAAACCTTTGTGGCTTTTGAGGAATATATTTACATGAGTTTTTTGTGGCTGTAGTTTAGCTTTTAACTGTGATTTAGCTGTAGAGGAGTAGCACTATTGTCCCTCAGTGGCCCTTTCTGTACCTGTGCTACCTGTACTCACAGATCTGCCTTCGCTGTGTGCCAAGTGCTTGTATCAACAGAGGTGTGCCCATTGTTGTGTTTGTTTGCGTAGCCATGGGCAGCGGCCATGTTTACCTCTTCGCGCTCTCTCTCACTCTGTCTATAAAACACTTGTGTTGCGTTAGCTGTTAACCCATTCTGTGGTGCTCAGCACTTAGTACATTAAATCCTGGGCAATCACAGTGGTATTTACCACACTTGCATTTTATGTTTTTTTTTTTTTTTTTTTTAACGCTCGCTTTTAGAGCGAGAGCAATAATTCTAGCAAAAGACCTCTTAACTCTCTAAACTGGTAACCTGTAAAAATGTTTAAACGTCACCTATGGAGATTTTTAAAGAGGAAGTAGACCCTGATGAGTTTACTTCCTCTTTCATTCCCTGCAAAGGCAAAGCATAATGGACTACTATGCATCACATAGTAGTCCATTATGTGTCACTTACCTGACACAGGAGCCAGCGATGTCACCGCTGTCCCCTGTAGTCCGCCGCATCCATCTTCTCGTTGGGGTCTTGCAGCTCCGCCGCTGTCATTCGGCGAAGCCGCGATGACGTCACTCCCGCGCATGCGCACGGGAGCCGACACGCGCCGCAGCTCCGTCGTTGGAAATGCCGCGCTCGGTGCGCCTGCGCGCCGCTGTCTATGGCGCATGCGCCGTAGACAGCGGTGCCTGTATTTCGGCAAATATCTCCTAAACCGTATAGGTTTAGGAGATATTTCTTGGACCTACAGGCCTTAATCTAGGCTTACCTGTAGGTCAAAGTGGTTTGTAAGGGTTTACAACCACTTTAAGCAACCACACTGAGCAGCAGCTGCAACCAGTTGGCTGCAGCTGATTGATTAAGAAAAAATGTCCAACAAGCTTATTTTTTCATTTTTTTTATTTTTTAGCAAAAGTTGACCTAATGATCAATTTCTGGCGAACAGGCAAGGCCACATATAAATCCAAATTCTGATGATTCCTGCTGAACCCTGAATTTGGATCCATCGATGACCAGCTTAAATTGGCTCTGGTATGTATTTCTGTATGTGCGATAGAGGCCTGACAGACTGCCCAATATTTACTCAGTGGGTGGCGCTGTTGGCACCCTCCCACTCAACATCTTTCGATTGGATGTAGCCGCTGTCAGAATACAAGAGTCGGCACTGCAGATTCCTCTATCTATGCTGTATAGCATAAAATCAGGTTGAATGGAAAAAAACGATCAATGTATGCCCAGTTTTAGATTGTAAGCTCTTGAATGGGCGCAATTTTGAAGCATGACATGTTGGGTATCAGTTTACTCGGAGTAACATTATCTTTCACAATATAAAAATAAAATTGAACTAACTTTTACTGTTTATAGAATAAATAAGAAAAAAAAGTGCTTGAGCAAAAAAGGCCTGATCATGAAGGGTTTACCCTGTGCTAGTGGAGCTCAAGTGGTTAAAGTGGATTTCTAGTAAGAAATTACAATTATATTTGATCAGACTACGTGAACTGCTATTATTTTTTATATATATATATATATATATATATATATATATATATATATATATATATATATATATAATTATTATTTTTTTTTTTTTTCAGGGTCTACAAAAGAACTTAAATACATTGGCAAAGTCCTAGAGGGTTTCTCTATAACGTCACAATCATCTGCAATCAAAAAGGTAAAATAGCCCTTTCAACGTCCTCCTTGGTGTATGGATTTATTTGATAAATTTGTTGGTTGTGACATCAATAGCTTAGTCTAAGCTGGCAGCTATCTTAATTTCTCTTTTAGTTTTGTAATTCTGTTTTTATGAAGGCTCTCTGAAACCATCATAAAATGTTGGCAGAAACAAAGAATGCAATAAATGTTCCTCTGGCGTGTGAGATAACAGTAATCTCAATGTCAAACAATGCAACGTGAGAGAAAGGGAATAACAGCGGAGGAGTGGAGATGGATCAACAGTTGCAGGAAAGAAATGTGCTTGATTTCTTCCCATTAACACAGACAGTACTGACAGGGGATTCCCATCTGCTGAGCCATTGTGTTCTCCAAGTGGGGGAAGCTCTCCTCACTGGCAGAATGCAGTAATTATTGCTAGCTTCTATAAATGCCACTAGCAATAATCATATGTAAAATCCAGCAGGCTGGTTGTGCCCAAGTTGATTGATCAAATTGATTGATCTCAAATTCAAACCCTCCATGGCTGGCTTAACAGAAGGGGGGTGGTGGGGGAGATGTTGAGCTAAGCGAAGACAAAGTAAAATAATACAGAATTACAAAAGATAAGATGGCAGCTCATTTACCTTAGAGGGGGGGGGGGGGGGCCTACCCTTTCCCTGGAGAGCCAAATTTGGGATGTTCAAGAAGAATCTATGTGGTGACATCGGCACAAAGTTACCAATGAGGTAAACTATAAGTGCACTTACCCTTTAAAGTTTATGTAAAGTCTGCAGTTGAAGAGGAAGTAAAGGAAATACAAAAAAAAAAAAATGCAACCTGCAAGGCAAAGGCATAATGAGCTAGTATGCACAGCATACTAGCTCATTATGAATAACTTACCTGAGAACGAAGCCCCCGAAGCGGTCCTCCGTCTTCATCTTCGCCGCTGCCATGTATCCCGGAGTGACTTCTGGGTCTCGCTGCTCCGGCGCTGTGATTCACCGGAGCCGCGATGACGTCACTCCCACGCATGCGCACGGGAGCCGGCATGAGTGGCATATCGCAGTGATCTGCGGCCTGCTCAGTGCGCCTGCGTGCCTGTCTTTTTGTAAATATTTCTTGGACCTACAGGTAAGCCTTAATCTAGGCTTACCTGTAGGTAAAAGTGGTTTGTAAGGGTTTATAACCACTTTAACAATCGTGTTATCCCATAAAATAATACACACACACACATTTATGTGTGTGTGTGTGTATATGTATATATGTATGTATGTATGTATGTATGTATGTATGTATGTATATATATATATATATAATTAGACGTGCACACTGAAATATTTTGTTTCGTCTGAAAAATAGATTTATTTAGTTACTCCACAAATTTAGGTTTTATTTTGTTTCGGTAAATTACATTCCTCCAAAAATATGAATTAAGGTTGAATCTGTCGATTTGAAGGTTTATGGCGTCTGTCGGATGTTCTAAGAAGATTCCACGAAGCAGCTAAACTGTACGATGCCGCGATCGTACATTTCAAGTCGAATGCTCTACCCCCAAGCTATAGTAGAATTCTAATGTTTGACTTGTAGTAATTATAATTATTACGAGTCAAAAAAACATTAGAAATCTTCTATAGCCTATGGGCAGAGCAAAATTGACCGTAGATTTCCGCTCGTGGCGATCGTATGTTTTTAACTGCTTCGTTGACTCTTCATGTCTCCATAAATGTTAAATCTTTTCTCTGTCAAATAATCTTGAACGAATTAGAGTCAGGTTAGGCACATTCAACTACAGGTTCGAGAGGCACAGATCGCTATTGTCTCCGTCATGTCGAATCTTCTATCTATATCCAACTGTTGTCACAACGATATGAAAATATAATGGATATGAAAATAATGCATTTTATTTCTAATTCTTCACATTCATTATTGTTTGTGAAAATGAACACGAAAATCCTTGAAATTCGGATGAAAATTAATGCACGTGTATGTATGTAAAAATATATAAGCCGACACTTGTGACGGCCAGCGTTTTTACAGCGATTGCCATTATCTCCTGAGTCTTGCATACTGACCACAGGGCTGCTTGGCACCACTGCCATTTATAGATGCCTTGTCATTTTTTTTTCTTCAATGACTACAAGGTGTTTTCTGATCAGACTTCTTCCTCTTCTTCCTCTTCTTCCTCTTCTTCCTCTTCTTCCTCTTCTTCCTCTTCTTCCTCTTCTTCCTCTTCTTCCTCTTCTTCCTCTTCTTCCTCTTCTTCCTCTTCTTCCTCTTCTTCCTCTTCTTCCTCTTCCTCCCATAGTATCCTGCACCGTGTGAAGGCCAGCTGAATGAGCGAATCTGTCTGTTTTACATTGTAGTACTTCTTTAATTTTGCTGACTGATGTCCAACTTTACAGTTACATGTACATGGTTGCATTTTACCTGTGAATGGGTGAAGACGGCTGTATGCAGTCATGGGCAACTATTTGCGTAAAGTGGCGCTTGTGCACAGATGTAATGCACCTTAGGTATGTTCAATGCACTACTTCTGTGTTCTACTTTAATCAAGTAGCTGCGTACAGCCGCCTTCACCCAATCTTGGCTATGGGTGGCTGTACATAGCTCTTGGACATTGAAAACGCCAGAAATACGCAGTAAGGTTTATTTATCTAAAACTAGAGAATGCTAAATCAGGTGTAGTTGTGCATGGTAGCTAAGGATGAGCTCAGGCGTGTTCGCATGGAACACGTGCAGAGCCCGCCAGGAAGTTGGCGCTGCTCCGACTTCCTGGCGGGCTCTGCACGTGTTCCATGCGAACGCGCCTGCGCTCATCCCTAGCTACCATGCACAACTACACCTGCGCTCATCCCTAATGGTAGCCAATCTGCTTGTTCAACTAAGCTTTGACAAAAATAAAAACCTGGAAGCTGATTGGTTTCTATGCACAGCTGCACCGGATTTTGCACACTCCAGTTTTTTAGTAAATCAACCCCAGTGTCTTTACGCTGTAGAGGCAAATGCGTCCATGCGCATGCAGCATAACCATTACAGTGGGGATAGACTGGAAAGGTTTTAGATACTACTACTACTACTACTACTACTACTACTACTACTACTACTTGGGTCTCTTTGCAGAGATTTCACCTCCCTTCCTGTTTTTCTGGTGTTTAACTTGGACGGGAAGATATGAAGAATCTCTCCAATGGGCACACAAGTCAGCGTAAACGTTACTGGGGTTCTAACCTTTCTCCACTTTACTAAAAATATTAGGGTCGATTCACTAAAACTGGAACACTCAGAATCTGGGGCAGCTGTGCCTGATAGCCAATCAGCTGCTGAAAGTGAGCCTGATGTCTGCACTCCCCAGATTTAGTAAATAAACCCCAATGTATTTACTGCTAAGAGATTTCTTCTTACTTTCTGTTCTGTTTTAAACCCATTAAATTGTCAGGTAGTGAGGACATTTTCCAATCTTGCAATGAAAAAAAAAAACTGGGAACATGTGCTCCAATTTCCTGCTATCCAAACAGGATACCGAGTTAGATTACATTAAGCGCATACAAAATTAAAAAATATTTTATCGTGGCGTGCCTTTAACGGATAAATGTTTGAATGTTCGCAGGTTTATCTGGCACCTGAGCTTCCGAGGGATTACAAGCCAGTGCACTACTTCCGACCTGTGCTAAGTGCAGCCAGTCAGAATTCTGCTACTTTGCAAGCTCTGCTGGCATCTTCCCAGAGTCCTCCTGCTGAGCCAAAGAAGGATCAACTGCCTAGTAGACACCAGCTCAGCTCTTCCCAGAGAAGGGAGATGCTGGGGGAGGAGGCACTTCAGGGTAAGTGTTATTCACGGTTTCATCACGGTACATACAAGCATTAGGGTTTCACATGCAGGATATCTGGGAACTCTTAGTGGTCATCAGCAACACGTGTAGCAGGTCCCCCTTTTTTACATCTTGGGGGAGATTTACTAAAACTGGCGCACAGAATCTGGTGCAGCTGTGCATAGTAATCAGCTTGTTTTAAAGTATGTGTTCATATTCATACTTACCTAGGTGGATGCAGCA
The DNA here is from genome assembly GCF_037356315.1 of Lithobates pipiens. Classification (NCBI taxonomy): domain Eukaryota; kingdom Metazoa; phylum Chordata; class Amphibia; order Anura; family Ranidae; genus Lithobates; species Lithobates pipiens. The sequence goes on from NW_027507686.1 coordinate 22,152,187, forward strand.
TCAGACCAATGCTGCAGCTGTCCCCTGGCATCTCTGCAGTGAGAACAGAGCCACGAACCCCGCCAATGACTTCGTTCTCCCACCTCCCTGAGCGGAGTGATGTTGCCTGTCAGTCAGCATCTCTCCTTCTCTGATCCTCCATGCTCATTGGAGCGATGAGCTGTGGAGGTGGGGGGAGCGGCCATCTCGGCGGCTCAATGATTTGCTAAGACTGCCATGAGTCAAGGCAGTTGGCGGACCCAGACTTCAAAAGTTGGGATGACATGCTGCCTCGACTGATAGCAGTGACGTCAGCGGAGAGCACACTTCAGACTGCTCTCCACTAAAAATGGGTCACAGTGGTGCAAAATGAAAGTGGTTGTATACCCACATTTTTAACTTTTACCTACAGGAAAGCCTATAATGAGGCTTACCTGTAGGTAAAAAAAATATCTCCTAAACCTGTACGGTTTAGGAGATATTCCCCTCGGTATGCGCCGCTGACTGCAGCGGCGCATGCGCACAAGGGGGTTCTCTCCGTGAAAATCCGGCAGCGCTCGTCCGGCCGGACTGAAATCTCCCGCGCGCATGCGCGGGAGTGACGATATCGCGGCTCTGGCCACTTACAGCGCCGGAGCCGCGATACCCGGAAGAGACGCCGAGGGAGCATGTTGGCTCCCTCGGCGTGGATCGGGCCAGATGTCGGGGCCTCGTTCTAAGGTAAGTATTTCATAATGAGCTAGTATGCGGTGCATACTAGCTCATTATGCCTTTTGCTTTGCAGGTTTTAAAAAAAAAAAAAAAAAAATTGCGGGTTTACTACCGCTTTAATTGCACTCCTGTGACCCAGAGGAGAAGCCCAGCCTAAAATGCTCAGGCTGGACTTCTCCTTTTTTAAGTAAGCTTTAACAATAAAACCTAGAAGCTGATTGGTTGCTATTCATAGCTGCACCAGAATCTGTGTGCAACAGTTTTAATCTTAATTTTAATCTCCCCTATTATGTCAAACTTCTGATGAGGACATGCCTTTTTAGATCATGCGGGTTGGGTCAATCTCGCATTTTCAAGGAGATATTGAGGGCAGTAATTAAAGTGGGAGTAAACTCCCATGCATGGTATTGTGCCTATAGTGAGGCTTACCTATAGGTACTGTAAATATCTCCTACACGTGCGCCATTTAGGAGATATTTACTGTACATGCAGCCGGAAACATCACCGGCGCATGTGTTCTGAAGGAAAGGCCACCCAGGCCATTTCTTCAGAGTCCTGCGCCGTAAATGGTGGCTCCGGTGTGCGTGCTTGGGAGTTATGTCATCGTGACTCCCGCCACTCGCACAGCTAGAGTCCATGAACACGGAAGGCAGACCGGGTGAAGATGAAAGCTGTGACAACTCGCCACTGGAGGGCTTCGTTCTACGTTAAGTAGCACATTATAACTTTACCTTGCAGGTTAAAAAATAAATAAATGGCTAGTGCTTTATAGGGAGTTTGAGGTGGTGAGGGCAGCCTGTATACCCCCTTGAGTCCAGTTTTCTTTGGCTAGTGTGGCGCCTGGGTATTAAGTGGCAAGAGAGCTTGAGATGCCCATACTGGGTTCACTGGAACTTGGAAGTGTTGATGCTGAGAAGGTAGCTGCATGGATACCTGTGAAAACGCCAAGGCATTAGCTAAACTCATCCACATGCAGGCTAGGGTCCGTAACCGCCAGGCATGGAAACAAGACGGGGTCAGGTCACCAGAGGCTGAAGTCTTCATTGGGCAGCAAGGTTTAGGAACAGCGGTCTGCAGTGCAAGAGTGGCCGGTTAATAAACCCCCTAGTTTGCATGCAGGGTGCCGGACTTATAGCGTTCTATTTTTTATTTATTTTTTTCCAAGCCGCGCGATTAGTGACGGAGGCTCTAATTGGCTTAAAAAATGTTGGGCTCAGGGCACAGAGCACTGCTTTCCAAACCCACCCACTTGTGACACTAGCGACTTGATATTTGTTATTGTCTTCCTGCTTCTCCTCCTGACCAATCACGACAGGAGGGGAATCGGGTTGGCTGGGAGGAGAAGCCACGGAGTAACTGAGTTCGGGGAACCATGGAGGGTTGAGTGCAGATGACCTGGGGGAGGGGGGGGGGGGTGCAGCACGAGAACAGCAGAGAGCTTTGAAGTACATAAAATAGGCCGGGGTCAGCAATGGTGGGACTAACTCTAAATTATCTGCATAACACCTATGCACACCTGCCCATGCCAATACATGAGCATACATGCTGGCATAACCTTCCTGGCAAGAATAAAAACCTGACAAATTTAAATCCTGCTGCATTTTGTGATTTATTTATTTTTATTTTATTTTTAATCCTAGGTCCAGCTTCTGTCCTAGACCTCCTCTCCAATAAGGATCGGGAAAGGATCAAAGACATGACACAGACCTTAGAGGAGCAGAGGATGAAAGCACAGAAACTCGCACAGGAAGCTATGAAGAACCGCTTCCAGGCCGCGTCTGCAGATGAGGCACAGAACAAGCGGCAGGATGAGTTGCTTGACCGCCGGCTCGTACCGCCAAACGCATCAGAATTCAGACCCTTTGAGGGGAATCCAGAAAAACAGAAAAGATATGAAATATACACACAGAAACTCCACGAAGGACAAAAAGGTAGCAGATCGTAATTTATTCATTTTTATTTTTTTATTTTTTTTGTAAAATCTCTGATAGTTGCACACTATACATTGACACTGGAAGGTTGATTTACTAAATGCAAATATATTGTGAAATTGCTCTAGACCTGAGGGGAAGCTCTGCTGGTTTCTTTCATCCAACCATGTACAAACAAAAATGCATTTTTATTTATTTTTTCCCTTGCATGTGATTTAAGTATTCTTTTCAAAGTTAAACTTTACCTCATTTAGTAAGCTCTGGAGCAAGTGCGGTTGCACGGTATATATTTTCCTTTAGTAAATTAACCCCAATGTCCTGTCTTCTTCCTGTCTCATTTTACTGTGGCAGGAGATCAGGCACAGTCTAGGTTCATATATATATATATATATATATAATATATATAATATATATATATATATATATATATATATATATATATATATATATATATATATATATATATATATATATATATATATATATATATATATATATATATATATATATATATAAATTTCAGCAGGTCAAGCTTCAGAGGATAAGTTTACCTTTTTCATAACAGGTTACACCCATATCCCTGCTGTGCCAGCGTGGGGCCACATCATTCATTCACAGCGCTCTGTGAATGGAAAACTAAAAGGTCCAGCAGCCTTTGTGGCTGTCAGGTTGTAGTTTTCAATGAAGTATCATGGAGCTGTGAGCACTGTGTTAGTTTATTCATACTTCCGGTCAGCATGTATTGGTTGCCTCGTATTCCTGAGACCTGCTTGGCACCAGTGATCTGCTGATTGCTTGTGCAATGCTTTAGTTTACAGGCTCCTGCAACAAAAAATAATGCATTTATTATTTTATTTTTTTTATCAGCAAAAAAACATGCATTTATTTTTTTTCTGTGAAGGTGAACTGATCCTTTTTAATATTCTTGTAGCATGGCCCTTTATTACTTAAATCTATGCCTTTTTGTTACAACTACTCCGTAGATGCTCAGTTTACCTTCCTTGTAAAGGGCTGCGGGAGCTCCCTGCCGCATCAGAGAGTTGTATGACCGGCACCAGTGCGGGTTACTTGTCTCCACCCCCTTTGATAAAATGTACTTGAAAGTGAAGCACCATACCGTAATATTGCAGTACGGACACAAGGTTATTGCAATGTAAAATCAAATGAAGTCTGTGCTTTAGGGGGCCAAGCCTTTGCCCCACCGTCACCCCCACCCCCTTCATCAGTGCTGTAGGGCCCTTTAACACCGAACACAGTTGAATACATCTCTAAAATTCGTCCCTTTTTAACAAATGAAACTACCAAGCTCCTCATTCACTCCCTTGTTATCTCTCGCCTTGACTATTGCAACTCCCTTCTCATTGGCCTGCCTCTCCATAGGCTCCTCCCCTCTTCAGTCTATCATGAATGCTGCTGCCAGACTTATCCACCTTACCAACCGCTCAGTGTCTGCCAACCCTCTCCTCCAATCCCTACACTGGCTCCCAATCACCCAGCGAATTAAATTCAAAATACTAACCACAACATACAAAGCCATTCACAACTCCGCCCCGAGCTACATCACCAATCTTATCTCCAAATATCACCCAAACCGTCCCCTCCGTTCTTCTCAAGACCTCCTACTCTCAGGCTCTCTCGTCTCCTCCTCCCACACTCGTCTCCAGGATTTCTCCAGAGCCTCTCCAATCCTCTGGAACTCGCTACCTCCACCAGTCCGGCTATCCCCTACTCTTGCTACCTTCAGGCGATCCCTGAAAACTCATCTCTTCAGGGAAGCCTATCACATCTCCAACTAATCTCCTACCACTTCCATCAACTCATTCCTGACAGTTATAACCTTCTGTACCACCTGCCCCACCCTTTTAGATTGTAAGCTCTTCTGAGCAGGGCCCTCTTAATCCTCTTGTATTTAATTGTATTGTAACTGTATTGTCCCCCTTTTTATATTGTGAAGCGCTGCGTAAATTGCTGGCGCTATATAAATCCTGAATAATAATAATAATGCAATTTGATGGATTTTGAACTGTACTCCAACTGCATAGACAACCCAAATCAAGGTAATCCTATGGGTATAGTTCACATCATTGCAGTGCAGTTAAAAAAAAAAAAGTAGAGCATGCTGAATTTTTCCGCACTGCACCATGCCTCTTTAAGCCAAGAAAGCCAAGCCTAAAAACGTATTGAAAAATGAATGGCAAACGCAGCACAAAACACATGTAAACATGCAATCAAAAATGCAGTTATGTGCAGTTTCTGGTGTGAATGGGCCCTTAAAGTGGAACTTCAATCATTTTTTTTTTTTTTCATCTTTCCATCTATTAAATCTTCTGCGCTTGTTTTAACTTTGAATAGTACATTTTTTTTTTTTTTTTTTTTTTTATTTTGCTGCCAGTAAATCCCTTATACAGTCCACTTCCTGTTTCTTGTCTGGAAAAAAAAAAGCTTAGGCTTATAACATCATGCACAGCTCACTCTTGTGAGAGTTTGCCCTGAAGGGAGGGGCGGACGCGAGTCATAAGAGGGCCAATTAGAGCTGCAGAGCTGGAGGTGTCTGTGTAAATCCAGGAAGTGAACAGGCAGCAGCTTCAGCTGCCCACAGTTAAAATGGCTGCAGCCAGATGCAGTGGAGGGAGATTTCTGCAGCATATTTGGCAAGTACAGAATCACAGTATATATATAAAATAATATGCAAAGTGGTTGGAATGAAGCTTCCTAATGGAAAATAAATTTTTATTACAAATTATGTGAGCACACTGCAGTTCCTTATTAGAGATGTATTTTTTTTTTTTTTTTGTACAGACAAATGCTTGCAGCCTTTCATTTTTGTCTGCAGTTTCTATAAAGCTCTCCTCCTTTCCTTGCTTTAAGCCACATGATAATCAAGGAAATGATTTGGAAGCTGAGGGCATACTAAGGCTTTAGTAGAAGTGGAGCTCCTTTTGCTCGGCTGTGACTCGCCAGACGGTCAGACCTCAATTGGATACAAGGTCAAAATGTACTTTGTAATTTCCCCACATCTGATTGAATCAGCCAAAACATCAGTTATCATGACAAACCTAAGACTTTTTTTATTTTTTTATTTAAAGGGTAAGTTCACATTTTCAAGAAAAAAATGAAAAATTTAACAAGCTCCTAATCTCCTGGAAACACTTCTGTACCCTGTTGCATGTAGTTGTCATGATGCCCTGTGCTGCCAGCGTAGTCCTCTGTAAGGCTGGATTCACACCTATGGCATTTTTAGTGCTTTTTGCATTTTGCAGATTTGCACTACAGAACGTGTTCCATAGGAAACCATGGTAAACGGACTGTAGTGCAAATATGCAAAAAGCACAAAAAATGCATAGGTGTGAATCCAGCCTAAAGGACGGCTTCGGGTGCCTACTTACAAACAAAGCAGCTGGGGATTCACTTAACCACTTGTCTACCAAGGTATGTTTATAAACCGCTGTCAGCTTGGTTACTGGCTTTCTTTGTTTTGTTTTTGTTTTTTGTTTTGTTTTGTTTTTTGTTTTGTTTTTTTACCTTGATGAATTAGGGTAAGAAACATTCTGGGTACAGCTCCCACTTATACTTACCTGAGCCCCATCTCGATCCAGAGATGAGCATGAGAGCAGCAGCCATCCCGAGTCTCCTCCTTTTTTTTCACATAGCCTCCTGCTGCTGTCAATCGCAGCCAACGAGGAGAAAGCAGGGGGGTGGGGCGGGGCCAAGCCACACTGTGTGTAAATTGACCATGTTCATTCATAGGATCGTGGCTCAGGAACGAGCTTGCTCGAGTGCCCCCATAGCAAGAGGCTTGCAATGGAGGCACTCGGCAGGGGGGGAGAAACCAGGACTGCCAGCGGGGGACCTAAAAAAGAAGAGGATTGGGGCTGCTCTGTGCAAAACCATTACACAGACCAGGTAAGTATAACATGTTTGTTTAAAAAAAAAAAAAAAAAAACCTTTTAGAATCACTTAGGATTAGTAGAACTAGGTCTAGATACATATAAAAAGGTTATTCCTGCGCCTAATCAGGGAAACAAAGAGCGTTTGTACTGCTGCACACACTGAAGTGGGGTACTTGAACCCCAGTGAAGGAGTAGAAAACGGCAAAGGTAGTGATGCGCAGTACTATGACAGGAAGTTTAGCCTGGAGGCTAGTAAGCTTTATGGGCACTAAGTATATATATCACCTAATATTTTATCGCATAAAGTGAAAATATATGTGTAAAACAGTATGCGTGTTTTATGAGGGGATGATGAGGGTACCCCCCACGCTGAATGCTGCTGAGTGATTACTTAAAAGGGACCAACACAGCGCAATAGGCAGGATACTGACGCCAGAATCTGGGGACACCACAACAGGACCTCAAAGGATAAAGAATACCAGGGACCCTGATGATATACATATTACATGCTGTTACCTTACAGCTGTAAGGTAAGGGGACACCCATATTCTGACCACACAGGACCACGAGGGATATATTCACCATCACTACTATTATCACCGATTACATTGCTTTTTATATAGTGCACATGTATTTAGACACTAGCACTATATGCGATTCTTTGATATAATCGCCACTGGTTGTCGCACAAGTATAATACTACTTTAATTTATAACCAAACCTTCTCCTAGATCAGGGTCTAGTATAGATTTTAAAGCGGAGTTCCAGCCTTTTTCTTCCCTAAAAAACAAAAAACAAAAAAAAAAACACGGCTATATTGACTACATATGCCAGAATGGGGTGTTACCATAGGGGCGTTTTTTTTTTTTTTTTTTTGGGAAGAAAAACGCCCCTATGGTAACACCCCATTCTGGCATATGTAGTCAATATAGCCGTTTTTTTGTTTTTTTTAAAGTTATGAATATTACTCTTTTGTCACGTCCTTAGGGATCCCATGGTCTCCCATCTTTAGTGTGGGCATCTGAAGCCTGATCAAAGCTTCTTCCGGTAATCGGTGCTGCTGGCTACCCAGCATGCACTGGCCCGATCTCGTGCGAATGCGCATCGTACAAAGCGCGGCACACTCATTGTATTGTGGAGGCTGCCCATTGACTCCTGGGATTTATGACACTTCTATCTCAGGAGCCAATGGGCGGTTGGATATGACAGAAGTGCATCTGCCTATTGGCCAAAACGGTAATGAGCTTTAAAAAAGAATAAAGAAAATTCTGATAATTGGTGGCAATGTGGGAAGCGCATGGAGTTCCCACTAAAAGTATACATACTGGACCCTTTGAGCATCTGGTATGGGTTTTAAGAAGTCATGCCCCCCCCCCCATATACTATACCAGACCCATTGAATCTAGTATGGATTTTAAAGGGGAACCCCACAAAAAAAGCGTGTAATTACCCCCCCCCCCCCCCCAAAAAAAATAAAAAATTCCGTGCAGACCTTTAGCACATTCCTAGTCCCTAGTGCTGGATACTGATCAGCACCAGACCCGCCTTTAAATGTATTGAGTTTGGTGGCTGTCAGAAAAGCACACCAGTGGGAACACATTAGTACATAAGCCTGAATATGCTGTAAATTATAGACCGCTATCGGTAAATTCTGCTTATTTTCCAGATGCTCTGAAAACTTGCCTGGACTCCAACATGACCGAATGGGAGCAATCTCGCGAGCAGGATGAGTTCATGCGGTCTGCCATGTTGTACAAGCCGACCAATTCCTCCCTGTCCTCTCGATTCACCCGAGGAAAACACGAAGATGATTCGGACAACGTAGAAGTTCCCAGGGATCAAGAGGTTCCTTCCCCAGAGATTTCTATAATATTTATACATTATTGTGTCTATCTTATGAGAGGCAAAGTGCAATGACCCTTTACTACTAATCATTGCCCATGTGAATGCACAACATTGTTCGCTTCCCTTTCAAAAATTACCCTAAAATATTACGGTTGTACTGTGTTTTTATTTTTATTTTTTTTGTTTTGTTTTGTTTTTTGTAAATTTCTTTGTAGAGATGGGATGTTCTGTATTTTAATAGCCTAATCTATAAATATATGAATTGTTTTTAAAGTGTTTGTAAAGCCACTTTTTTCGTTTTATAGTTCCCACTGCTGGATAACCTGATACTCCCCAGTGTATGTGATTTATAAAAAATATGCTGCCTAATACCTTTTTCCCCGAGTGCCGATCGGCGCTCACGTGAGTGACCACTGGTCTCCTCTCCCGATCGAAAAAGTTGCAAGGGGAGGGTCTTGATTTCCCTCCCACTGACTTCAGCCGGTAGGAGGAGAGGCGGAGACCAGCGGGCAATCACGTGAGCTCCGAGCGCCACTCGGAAATAAGGCAGCATATTTTTGTAAATTGCGTACACTGGGGAGTATCCTGTCCTCTAACGGGGAACTATAGAACTAAAACTGTTACATTTACAGCAGAAGGTGGGATCTAGGAGCAGACAGAGCTGACAGACAGGGAGGGGGAGAGAAGAATAGGGGAGAGTGGATGACTGAGGCACGTAAACTGACCACGGTTTCAGGGCTCAGCAGCCATAATAAACCGTAGTCAGTTTACAGGGGGAAGGGCAGGATCAGCCAGGTATTTCAGGTGACTGAAAGGGCCAAATGACAGAGCACAAGCACTGTGCTGCATAAAATGCTTTAACTGAATGGGATCAAATGTATTTTTTTTTTGTTTATATATACAATTTAAAGCTAAACTAGCTGAACTAAAATACTAGGATAAAAATGAATAGCAAATGAAAAGATTAATCAGCAAACCAGCTTTTGCAATATTCATCTTCAATCCATAGATTTCTCCGCAGTACCTTTTTTTTTTTTTTTTTTTTACTCTTTTTAAATCTTAATGACAACAGAAAGTACGTAAATGACCCCGATCAAATGTTTACATACCCTGGTGATTTTGGTCTGATAACATGCACACAAGTTGACACAAAGCAGTTTGAATGGCTATTAAAGGTAACCATCCTTACCTGATCTGTTTGCTTGTAATTAGTGTGTAAGAGCTCAATGTGTTTCTGGACTCCTGACAGACCCTTGCATCTTTCATCCAGTGCTGCACTGACGTTTCTGGATTCTGAGTCTTGAGGGGTTCTGTTGAAACCAAACCACGGTCAGGTAGACCAACTAAAATTTCAGCCATAACTGCCAAGAAAATTGTTTGGGATGCAAAGAAAAAACCCACAAATAACTTCAGGTGAAATACAGGACCCTCTGAAAACATGTGGTTTGGCTGTTTCAAGATGCACAATAAGGAGGCACTTAAAGAAAGATGGGCTGCTTGGTCGAGTCGCCAGCAGAAAGCCATTACTACGCAAATGCCACAAAGTATCCCGCTTACAATACCCCAAATGGCACAGAGACAAGCCTCAAACCTTCTGGCACAAAGTAATTTGGCGTGATGAGACCAAAATTGAGCTTTTTGGCTACAACCATATACACTACATTTGGGGAGGAGTCAACCAGGCCTATGATGAAAGGTCCACCATCCCTACTGTGAAACACGGAGGTGGATCGCTGATGTTTTGGGGATGTGTGAGCTACAAAGGCACCGGAAATTTGGTCAAAAGTGATGGCAAGATGAATGCAGTATGTTATCACAAAATATTGGAGGAACCTTTGCATTCATCAGCCAGGAAGCTGCACATGGGACGTACTTGGACATTCCAACATGACAATGATCCAAAATACAAGGCCAAGTTGACCTGTCATTGGCTACAGCAGAATCAAGTGAAGGTTCTGGAGTGGCCATCTCAGTCTCCTGACCTCAATATCATTGAGCCACTCTGGGGAGATCTCAAACATGCCGTTCATGCAAAACAGCCCAAGAATTTACAGGAACTGGAGGCTTTTTGCCAAGAGGAATGGGCAGCTTTACCATCTGAGAACAAGACTTCAAGCTGTCATTGGTGTTAAAGGGGACAATACACGGTATTAAGAACTGCGGTATGTAAACTTTTGATCAGGGTCATTTGGGTAGTTTGTGTTATTGTGATTTTAAAAGAGCAAACACAGTTGATTAATAATAATAATAAATGGCTTCAGCCAAACACTAATCGTGAGTGAAAGAAAAGTTTTTGTTATTGATATTCTTGAAAAATGGTCAAGAAATCATAAATTTTGCCAGGGTGTGTAAACTTATGAGAACAGTGTGTGTGTATGTATGTGTAAAATGTTTTTTATATATATATATATATATAAAATATCTCTATCTATCTATCTATATCTCTATCACGCGTTTCTCTTTCTCCTACAGGGCGATATGGATGACAAGTCTGCGGCGGTGAAAATGAAAATGTTTGGAAAGCTGACGAGAGATCAATTTGAATGGCACCCGGACAAACTGCTGTGTAAACGCTTCAACATCCCTGATCCTTATCCAGGGTAAGCTGCAGGGGAATGCCATTCATGGCGGAGCTGTGCAGGCCCAGACATGCCTGACCATTCCAGGTGCCGAGTCCTCACACCTCCTGTTTGGAGGCCTCAGATTCCACCGTGACATCGTCCTTTCTCTCACGTACGGGCTTTGAGCTTTATTTATGAAAATGTCAGCTGTGAAAGGAAACATCACCTTATCTTTAACAGTAACCTGCTTTTCAGGTTCCCGAAGTTTACACATTGATAGGCTGATTCGCCGTTGTGTTGTCTATGTGTTTTAGTCTGGGTTCTTCCTTTCCTTCCTAAAAATGATAAATCTGACCTCGCAGGCCTTGCCTTGAGGCTCCTCCTGTGCAGAAATTTTACTCTAATTTCACTGCACACTGTGAGCTTCTCACACTGCATTAGAAACTGCAGCAAGTCAGAGCCCACCTCATTTGAGGACCAGAGGACATCCAGCATCATCTAGGCCAGGGGTGTCCAAGAAGAAGAGGAATTGACTTGGGCCGCATTTGCTTGAGTAGGGTAGCCTGTTTATTTGAATGTGTTGCTGTACCTGCATTTCATGCAGAAAAAAAAGTTTCCTGCATCATCTTTGAACCGCAGTAGTTGGGAAATCGCGTGGTACTTTTCCATCATGCAATTTCCCATTGTTTTTTTGTTTTGTTTTTTTAGATTTGTCAGGGTGCCATTAAGAATGACTGTCAGCCCCCACGCATCTGTAAAGAGCTGCACGTGTTTGCATTTGTGGGAGCGTTTTGTAAAATCTGTGATTTTTTACCTCAGTCTGTGAATGTCTGTTACGGACATGCAGAGTGGCTTGAATTTAATGGTGGTTGGAAAATGGTGGGGTGGTTGGGAGCAACTGAGATGGGGGGGGGGGGGGGGGTGGTTAGCAGCCCTGCTTTAGCTGTTGCCGGTGCTTTATACAAAAATGACACCCCCAACATCCCTTCAGCTGTGCTCCTTTCTGCATTCTCTGCTGCCAGGCTTCTATGCAAGTAGGTGTACGCAGCATCCCCTGTGTCCCTCTCTACGTGGTAGCCAACGTGGCTTTTCTTCTTGCACAGGGTTCTTCCAGACATGCCCCATGCTGCATACTAAACTCTCCCAGTCACATGCGGGCTACGGGTTGGACACCCCTGTTCTAGGCCTTTCCTCCCCAGCCTGACTGTCTCTGTCCCAAACACAACTGATGAAAAGGCAATCGCATGAAGTAAATTTAATGAATTCATTTGATTTTATTTTTATCAATTGTGGAGGCTCAGCATTGCATGTGGGCGTTTTGAATGCTATTGCAGCCTGCCTAGAAACGCCCACTCCTCCAGACTAATGCCCATCAACAAGGCATCTTGATGTTTGTAAAACCCATACCAAGAGACCCCCCCCCCCCCCCACTCACCCCCCACCCCAGTTGCATCAGGACTGAGGGCTTTAGAGAGGAGTACTGAGGCCAGGTGCTGTGATGTTTTCAGAGAGCTATTTACAGCACCCTGCCTGTCCTTCCCACCAGCCATGATCTACCTGCATAGTATAGAGAAGCTCAGAGACCCAGTGATTACATAACTTAATCTTAAAATAAAGTATGTAATGTTTGTTTAAAAATGTCATTAGCATGCTGTGTAGGGGGAAGCAGAGAAGGAAAAATAAGTAGATCGAACTTTATAGAGAGAGGCAAAAGGAGGTTACCCCGGCTCCACTGCTAATCTAGAAGTCCATAGACTGGAGTCAGGTGCTCAAGCCAGGGCGTTCAACTCTTGAATAAAAGTACTTTATGGGCCTCATTCCCACGGCAACCATCAGTTTAGCCACGTTGACGTATCAGTTCTTATCCGTTACTGCATCCGTCTTCCTTTCCGTTAACATCTGTTACCTGTCTATACCCATTTTTTGCATCCGTTTTGATCCATTTACAGCAGTTTCTATGGCTTTTGATTACATTGCCTGGAAAGCATTGCTCCTCCCATGCTGCATTGTAGTTTTCAGTGTGGGACTTATCTTTGTGTGTGTGTGTGTGTGTGTGTGTGCTGTCTGTGTTGTGCAATGGATTCCAACAATTTTTGGGACAGCTTGACATTGTTTGTCATATTTGCCTATATGTGGAGGAAGGAGAGCAAGAAAAAGCAGATTGTGACTAGGAGCTGCTCCTAGGAGACATCTCTGGCCATGGTTCTCCTTGGGGATGTACTTCCAATGTACTTCCCATCGTCTAACTGCTGCCTGGGTCATAGGTTGGGTTCACAGATAAAACAAAAAAATCGGACATTGTCCGTTAATGTTAGTTGATATCTGTTTTCATGGATCTCAACGTAGCCTTGTACATTAAAAAAGAAAAACATATAAAATCGGAAGCGGAGGTTAACGGATGGTCATCCATTTTCCCATAGGAATGCATTGTCATCCGTCGACGGATGGAAGAATACATAGACGGTTCGTTTGTGTGAAAGGGGCCTTTTACGGCAAGGTCTAGAGTATATTCTGGTGTGTTTTGGCTATAGAGCCTTCATTAAAGCCTAAAAAATAATTTTTTTTTAACTTTTTATATATATATATATATATATATATATATATATATATATATATATATATATATATATATATATATATATATATATATATATATATATATATATATATATATAATGTGTGAATCCTTTATACAAGGGGGCAGTAACCTCACTAATTAAGAACAATTAAGTCCATTAAAAACACATGGAGAAAAGACAACTGCACAGAAAAAAATAAATAGAAAAGCACATACACTGAACAACATCTTATGTCAGACGGGGCAATATAGCAGTATATTTGTTGAACAATATTAACTCAAAAATTTCTGTCCATCCGATCGTTCAAGCCATGGGATTTCCCTAAGAGGAGGAGGCACACATCATATCCTGTTTAATCACGAGGTGTGGTGGATACATAGCCTCAATACTAGGAAACCCCTAGGATTTGTTACACTATAGTTATCAGTTTTTATGCTTTGATGAAGGCTCGGTAGCTGAAACATGTCAGCATATACTCTGTACCTTGCAGTAATAAAGTACTTTTATTCAAGAGCACGCAGAGTCACCAGCCCTCCTGTTCAGAGATTGAACTTAAAAGGATAAGTTCACTTTAAAAAAAAAAAATAAATAATAATGCACGGTTTGCAGGTATCAAAACGTGCATTTAAAATAACTACAAGAGAACTACAAGTCGTTGGCCACAAAGGATGTTGGTACTTGTAGTTCATTCATACATAGGCCTCTGAATGAATGACACGGCCATGTGGGTGGAGCCCCGCTCGATCGCGCCCTTTTCAAAAAGTGACAGCTAGTACAGGGAACTCTTCCCCATACTGCTGTCACAGGGAGAGAGGACAGCAGGGAGCGGCTGCAGCAGTGGGAACATGTTGCACCCTAAAAATGGTTGTAACATGTTTCCAAAGGTAAATTTCTCCTTTTTTAAAATGAAGCAAAATAAGATCATGTGTTGGCTGTGTTTATAGTCCTGTGTCACTGGTGACACTTTACAGCAGGCTCGTTACTATTTTTAAGAGCCCTTGCAAACTGAAGTACTTTACAGGCGTTTTAATGCTAAAAATAGCGTCTGTAAACTACCTCCCCAGTGTAAAAGCCTGAGTGTTTTCACACTGGGGCGGTGCGCTTGCAGGACGGAAAAAAAAAAGTCCTACACCACTCCTAAACTGCCTCTGCCATTGAAATCAATGGGCAGTGCTTTTAACCCCTTTTTTGGGATTAAAAACACCCCAGTCCTGCTGAAACGAGCATCTCTTTACCGCTAGCACAGGACGGTCTTCAGTGTGAAAGGTGTCTACAAGGGCCGTGTCATAAGTGGACTGTTAGCGATTCTGTCACTGGCGAGTTGCACGCAGCAGGATTGCTCCTCTGATGCTAGCAAGGAAGCCACAAAAATATAAGATTGGTTTAGAGTTGAAAAGGGTTTTATTAAGTTAACAACATGAAAAAAAAAAATCATGCAAAAATGACACAACAATTATAAAGTCAGCTCAATGGCTTGTAAGATTGGTTTAGATGACAACAGAGGATATTAGGTTGCTTCACTGCTTGGCTGAACTCGCATGCGCTTTATCCCCGAAAGACAAACTGCAGCATGCATCCTTTTTATTTATTTAAAAAAAAAAAAATTCTTGTATAGGCATTAACAAAGCATGTGAGGAATTACAATTCAATACACTCCATTGTCTTAAGAAAATGTATTTTAGTAGTTGTATTCCATGTTGATTTGGTGATTATACAGACTAGGCGATTGGCTAGAGCTCATTAAGGCTAAAACGCATGGATATATATATATATATATATATATATATATATATATATATATATATATATATAAATAATAATAATATATGATATGATATATTTTTTTTTTTTTTTTTGCATTTTAGATCCACTTTGATTGGGCTACCCAAAGTGAAGAGAGACAAATATTCTGTGTTCAACTTTTTGACTATTCCTGAACCACAGCCATCGACGACCTGTGCAGCAATACTGGAGAAAGCCCCAGAGATCACGGACAACAGTAAGGGGATCATGACGAGGCACAGTTTAAAACTCAAATATGTGTGCTTACAGAAGGCAATTTTCAGTGTCCTGTAGTTACCACAACCAGGGCCGTCTTTAAAGAGGAAGTAAAGCCTCTTAAGAAAAGGAGAAAAAAAAAGAAACCCTGCAAGGCAAAGGCAGAATGAGCTAGCATACTACCTCATTATGAATTACTTACCTGAGATCGAAGCCCCCGCAGCGGTCCTCGGTCACCACCTCCGTCGCCGGCATGATACCCAGAGTGACTTCCGGGTATTGCGGCTCCGTCACTGTGACTGGCCGGAGCCGCGATGGCCTCGATCCGGCGCATGCTCCCTGGTGCCGCCACTAACGGCATGATCGCCGTTGGGAACGGTGCCGCTATTCTTGCAAATATCTCCTAAACCTTTTAGCAGCTCCGGCCAATCACACAGCTGGAGCCGTGATACCCGGAAGTAACCCCCGGGAGTGATGTTGCCTGTGTACAGGCACCGCAGCGAGGGCTTCGATCTCGAGTGAGTATTACATAATGAGCTAGTATGCTATGCATACTAGTTCATTATGCCTTTTTGTCTTGCAGGGGTGTGTGTTTGTTTTTTTTTGTTTTTGTTTTTTCAAAGGTGGGTTTACAACCACTTCAACCTTGTGATATGACAAACATTATACATCAGTCCTTTAACATTATTAGTCCTTTAAAGTATCCTTATATTCTGTCTCTTTTGGCTGAAAAAACACACACAATTGTATGTTAGTGACAACACAATGAAGCAAACTCTTTAATGCACCTACACTTCCATGTCACTCATATGGTTCCTGTGCTTCCTCCACCAGATGTGCCCTCACCTTTATATCCTATAAAATTGTGCCTTGTTTATAAATATTCCTCTGCATCTCTCTTCCTTATGGATGCTGCTTGCAAGCTCCTGCCAGAGTGTTGACATGTAAAGCAATCAAAGCCATGCGATAGTGCTTTTATCCTTTTTATTTTGACCATACAACATATATGCACTCACATTTAAAACACTTTAACAAGGCATGTGTGTAAAATAGCTTGTGTGGAGACGAGTGTTTCACTTGTCTGCTGGTTCTGCAGTTCTGGCTGCCAGTGGAACCTCCGTCTGTATCGGACAGTCTTTTCCTTCCTCGTTCCATGTTTGTCAGCCTCTCCGATCCTGATGGCTATCAATCTATCCAATGAGGACCCGAGACAGCGACTGTAACTGCTGGTCTCGTTCTTGTTGCTGGAAAGATCGGGTTCATGTAAGTAAAGGGGGGGGGGGGTGCTGCACCACAAAAGGTTTTTCATTTTATGCATAGAATGCATTAAGGTAAAAAAAACCTCAAGGCCTTACAACTCATTTAATTTTATTACCGGTTTGTTAAATAGACACAGGGTTGTGCAGCCCTCTGGTGTTCAAATACAGGATTACATCCATTGACGGAAATGTTGTGGGAATTCTACAACAATGGCAGAAGAGCGGCCCAATATCTGATATCTTTTCGTGAACCCCTTTTATGATTCAATCTGTCAAATCAAAAGTAGTTCAGTTACTCACGTTTGATGAATTGCTGTTTTACTTTCATCTTCAGTGACCTTGTTTCTATAAAAAGAGAAGTAGAAGATCTTTTTAATAAAGCTTTAACTTATTGAGTGTCTTTGCTGCGTTACAGGGTCTCCCTAGGTCCCCAACATAGCCTCCCTTACGTTTGCACTACTCTCACGACAAGCACAGGTAGCGCAATTTCCCCCATCACCAGAAGTATCATGGGATAGCGATTTCATGCATCTGGAAGGCTTTGGGTCTATGTAGAGCACATTGGAGGTGCCCCTGTACAAATCATTAGCAAGACCTCATCTGGAATATGCAGTTCAGTTTGGGGCACCAGTTAAATAGTTTCATAGTTAGTAAGGTTGAATAAAGGCACCAGTCCATCCAGTTCAACCTGAGTGAGTGTCTACAATTGTCCCTATCCATCGCACACTCACATCGGTCCCTACCCTCAAGGAGCCCACAGTCTAAGGTCCCCATTCATATACTAGGGCCAGTTTTAGACAGGATCCAATTAACCTAACTGCATGTCTTAGGAGTGTGGGAGGAAACCGGAATACCTGGAGGAAACCCACGCAGGCACAGGAAGAACATGCAAACTCCAGGCAGGTAGTGTCGTGGTTGAGATTTGAACCAGCGACCCCTTTTTACTGCTACGTGAGAGTGCTAACCACTACACCACTGTGCTGCCCATCTAGTTCTCAAAAAAGATATCGGGGGGGGGGGGGGGGGGACTGGAGAAAGTGCAGAGAAGAGCAACCAGACTCATAGGCTTGGAGGAGCTCAGCTATGAGGAAATATTAGAGGAACTGAATTTATTATCTCTTGAGAAAAGGAGATTGGGGGGGGGGGGGGGGGATATGATCAACACGTACAAATACATAAGTGGTCCATATAGCGAACTTGGTGTTGAGTTAATCACTTTAAGGTCATCAGAGGACAAGGGGGCACTCTTTTACGCCTAGAGGAAAAGAGATTTCATCTCCAAATACGGAAAGAGCTGTGAAGATGTGGAATATATTCCCCCCCCCCCCCCCCTCCAGAGGTGGCTCTGGCTAGCTCAGTAGATAAGAAAGGCCTGGATTCTTTCCTAAATGTACATAATATATCACTGAGTACTAACATTTATTGGTAAAGTTGATCCAGGGAATATCCGATTGCCTCTCGGGGGATCAGGGAGGAATTTTCTGCCCTGCTAGACCAAATTTTTTATCATGCTTTGCTGGGGGTTTTTTTTGCCATCAACTGTGGGTATAGGATTGTGTGTGTGTGTGTGTGTGTATATGTATGTATATATAATATATATATATATATATATATGTGTGTGTGTGTGTGTGTGTATATATATATTTATATTTTGTGTATGTATGTATGTATATATATGTATGTATATATATGTATGTATATATATGTATGTATATGTGTGTGTGTGTATATATATATATATATATATATATATATATATATATATATATATATATATATATATATATATATATATATATATATATATATATATATACACACACACACTTTTTTTTTTTTTTTTTTTTTTATTGGTTGAACTAGATGGACTTTGTGTCTTTTTTCAGATAAACT
This sequence comes from Lithobates pipiens, assembly GCF_037356315.1. Taxonomy (NCBI): domain Eukaryota; kingdom Metazoa; phylum Chordata; class Amphibia; order Anura; family Ranidae; genus Lithobates; species Lithobates pipiens. The sequence goes on from NW_027507686.1 coordinate 22,170,833, forward strand.
AACTATGTAACATAGCTGCGTCATCAGGAGGCTGCCTACGAGGACCAGGAAGTGACATTCAGGGTACTGATGATGTCACAAGCAAGATGGTGACATGGGACCCTGCATGTGAGGGGTTATCAAAAATATATAACCTCCTGCGCTGAGGTGTTGTGCCTTTTAAAAATGGAAAGGACTCTCCTTTTGGCTAATCTGTGCGGAAAACCTTCAAATCATCTTAATGCCCTCTCAGGACTATGGGTATCCTTAGACAAACTAGAAAATAACAAAAGACCGGGCGCACCTAGCTAGTGTATTACCATAACTCCAGTTTTTTTTTTAGAGAAGGGCTCTGAGGAAGAGGGCTTAACCCTCGAATCACGGCAATGGTTCCTGGATGCTATGAGGTCTGCCTGTGTTATCAGCAGAATATAGTGGATTTGGTGGCGGTCTCATCAGTTTTTCTAGATATGCTTGTGCATGACATGCGAGTATTCACTTGTTTATTTCTCTAATAAAATTGGGGTATGATAATGCGCTATGTTGGTGCGTCCTCTTTTGTTGTCATGTGGTGGGTTATAGCTGGACAACACTGGAATTATGAGGCACGTGACCTTATAGCTCAGCACAGTGGACAAGGTAAGAGAGGGTCAAAATTGACCCCAAAGGGTTAAAGTTCCTCTTTATATATAGTCGATGTGGACACGTATGCACGGTATGAGAACTGTGTAAAGGATCATGTGACATAATCCCCGCACATGTATCCAGGTGTTGACTGCCTGATGATCACAATGTGTGCTTCCTGATCTGCACTTCAGAGAAGCAGCTTGGAGATGGATACAGCAGTGGTCAATATGTATCTGTAAGGATAAAAATGTGAAAGTTCAACTAATAGCGTGAATCTATAGAAAAACATCAACAAACTTTGGGGGTTTAATACTACATAAACATATATTTCAGGGCCGAAGAAGTCCTCCAGGTGGGACGTGTCCTCCACAGAGAAGAAGACAGACCCTCTGAGCACGTTCCTCAGCCAGGCTCGCAGCCAGAGCGAGGAAAAGGAAGAAGGGAAGGAGAAGACAGCGCCTCCTCCTGTCTTAGCAGCCACCTCTAGCCAGGTATGGATCCTGATGTGTGTTTTTTTTTTTTTTTTTTTTTTTTTTCTTTTTAAATAGAAAAATCATACGATCATCCAGCTTTTTATTGCCATTTATGGGATAATCTTATTATTTTTTTAGAAGATGGTAATACATAAACAGGCAGTAGAAAGTTTTAAAGGCTATGTCTGGTTAGAACTGATATTGCAGTATTGGTTGATGGTTAGGAGTTAAATCTAACCTCCGGCCTGCCCTTCAGTCTTGTACCGTTGTACTGGCTCCTCTGCTGTACTGAAATGGCTTACTGATTTCACTGCACACTGTGAGCTTCTCATAATGTTCATTAGAAGCTCCTGCAAGCCAGATGGAGCTCTGCCTCATTTCCTGGCTGGAGAATTTCCAGCATCATCTAGGCCTTTTTCCTCCCCAGCCTGACTCTCTCCTTGGCCCGCCCTTTGCTTTTCATCGGATTTCACTTCTTTCTATCATGGAGGCTCAACCTCACATGTGGGTGAACTATTCCCAAGATCCAGCCCACTGCTTGCATCAGGGCTGATGGCTGATAGAGGAGTACAGAGGCCAGGGTGCTGTGATCTTTTCAGGAAACTATGTACAGCACCCTGCCGGCCCCTCCCACCAGCTACGATCGCCCTGCATTGCATAGAAAAGCACAGTGATCCCGTAATGACATCACGGGCTGCAAAAATGTATGTATGTATTCAAAATTTAAGAATAAAAAAAGTATAATTATGCACACAGTGGGAAAAATAATTATTTAATCCCCTGCAGATTTTGTAAGTTTGCCCACTTACTTAAAAATGGTCTATGATCATTTTTATTTTTTATCATAGGTGTATTTTAAATGCTAGAGACAGAATATCAACCAAAAATCCAGAAAAAAAACATGTGATACAAATGTTCTAAATTTGAGTTGCAGTTCAGAGTGTAAAATACATATTTGATTCCCAAGCAAAACCTGACAGGGTACTTGATGAAGAAACCATTGTTGGCAAACACAGAGGTTAGCCGTTTCTTGCAGTTGGTGACCAGGTTTGCACACATCTCAGGAGGGATTTTGGTCCTCTCTTCTGTTCAAATCCTCTCTAAATCCTTAAGGTTTCTTGGCTGTCTCTTACCAACTCGAAGTGTCAGCTCCCTCCATAATTTTTTTTTATTTTTTATTAGGATTATGGTCTGGAGACTGGCTAGGCCACTCCATGACCTTAATGTGCTTCTTCTTGAGCCACTCTTTTGTTGCCTTGGTGGTATGTTTTGGGTTATTGTAATGCTGGACGACCCATCTTCATTGTTCTGGCTGAGGGAATAAGGTTCTCGTCCAAGATTTTACAATACATGGTATTTGGTCTCATGTGCCCACAGCACTTTCTCCCAATCCTTCTCTTAACCTCCCTGGCGGTACGATTATTTCGGATTTTAGGTGCTAAAAGCGGTACCATTATTTTGCATGAAAATTTGGCGTTTTATATTGTAGTCCTGCAATTCTTAGGAATAACTCACTTAAATCTGTCCAAACCAGAGTCTAGCAGACATCCCGGGTATAATAAAATTTTGAAAAATGAAATCATAAATTATAATATAATAAATAATTATAAATAATTGTACCAAATAATAATATAACAATAATAAAAATTATTCAATAATGTAATCACATCAAAAACACTGAAATTTGTTCAGTTGCAGAATTGTCACTGTCATTACTTTTCAGTATTTGATGACGGATCTCCCCACAAATCGCTATCGCTCAATTCTGCGAGTGATTCTAATTTATTATCGCTGTTTTCTAGCTGGTCTAAAACCATTTTTGATGTAAAAGGACAGTTTGGTTGCTATGGACAATCTCCAGTTTCCAGGCATAAAGAACAGTTTTTATTACATAAAACTGCATGCAGGACACTGGGCAGACCACTAGGGACAACGGGAATGTGAAATATTTACATACAGCAATGTAATCTGTAAGATTACATTATACTGTATGTTTACTGTTTGTTTCACTTTTTGAATTTGGCGCCGATCTCCGTCCCCGTGCGTCGCAACGCTCGCAGGGCACGGAGATCGGCGATGTGATGCATCAAGCGAGACACGGCTCGCTCGTACAGCGGGGAGACAACGCTGGATCCGAGGGAGAAGGTAAGTAAACGTCCTCCTGGATCCAGCGATGCAGTCCCGAGTCTGGCTCGGATACCACTTTTGGTATGAAAATTCCACCCCGAGCCAGACTCGGGAATACCGCCAGGGGGGTTAAAGTGGTTGTAACCCCCCCCCCCCCCCACAACTTTGTCCCATGTAAATCAGCATTAAAACCACTAATGAACACTGCTTGTAGATATCTCCTTACTTACTTAGTATTGTTGTAATCCCTTTTTGTTCTTTAGAATGTCACTGAGCATGCCCAGATCTCCCCTGATTTATGGCACACTCTGTGTACTTGTCTATCTAATATCAGGACTTCCTACCGCACACCACTGAAATCCCAGGAGACTGCATAATCATTCAGAGATTCCACCTACACCCCCATGTGACCTCACATGCAGTGTAAACCAGGGCATCGGACAGCATTACTGCAGTCTTATCAGCTGAAGCTGATAAGACTGACAAAGACAAACACTAGACAATCGGCACAAGTAAATACTATGAAATAAAACAAGTCCGCTATGAACAGGGAAGCAGGGTTGCCATAGAAACATTGGATTGAGAAGCAGGCTTGGTTAACAGTGCAGGAAGTACTCAATGTAAGAGCGGAAATGCACTCCACTATGGACTCAGAAAACAAAACTTAAGATGGCGCTGTCTAACCCCTGGAAACAAGTTTTTTAAAGTTTCTTTAAACAGTAAGTAATATGCGATTTGGGCTGGATTACAGTGGCTACAGTTTGATAATTACTTATTATAATGGACTAAATGAAAAGAAGCATCAGAGTGGGAGAGTTTACTTCCTCTTTTTAATAATTTGAATGTTCATTGGCAAACTTCAGATGGGCCTGTACATGTGCCTTCTTAAGTAGTGGCATGTTATGGGTGCTGCAGGATTTCAATCCATGGCGGCATATTGTGTTACCAATGGTATGTTTAGTGACCGTTTTCTCAACTACCTTGAGATCATTCACAAGCTCCTCCCGTGTAGTTCTGAGTTGATCCCTCACTTTTGTCATCCTCATCCTCACCCCATGAGGCGAAATCTTGCATGGAGCTCCAGACTGAGGCGATTAATGACTACTTTGTATTTCTTCCATTTGGGAATAATCACTCCAACAGTTGTCTCCTTCTCACCAAGATTCTTGCTGATGGTCTTCTAGCCCGTTCCAGCCTTGTGCAGGTCTACAATCTCGTCCCTGATGTCCTTTGACAGCTCTTTGGTCTTCCCCATGATGGTGAGGTTGGAATGGAAGAAAGATTCTGTGGGCAGGTGTCTTTTATATACATAACGAGTTGTCGTTAGGGGCACCTTTTTTAAATTGACAGGACTAATCTGTGTACCACATGAGCACCTACTGTAGTCAGTCTGTGGGAGCCAAAATTATTGTTGGTAGGGGATCAAATACTTATTTTGCTTGCTGAACTGCAACTCAATTTATAACATTTGTATTGTGTGTTTTTTGGTTGATATTTTTTTTTTTGTCTCTATCGTTTAAAATACACCTATGATAACAATTATAGACCCTTCATTTCTTTGTAAGTGGGCAAACTCAAAATATCTGCAGAAGATCAAATAATTTTCCCCACTGTATACACTGCGGCGGATCTGTCGCTGTAGAATTTATACATAAATAAAGCTCAGATTTAACATTGGTTCAGTTCATATACAGGATTGTTGTCGCTGACATTGATTGATTAAATCCCTTGGGTCCTCCAGAGCCAGGTAGATCAGGATGAAGAAGAAGAGGAGGAGACCAGACCTCCGATAGATTTATTTAAAGCCATATTTGCTGATTCCTCCGAGAAGTCATCATCATCAGAAGAGGAGAGTGATGAGGAGGATTCCCCATTGCCCAGGGAAGAGACTGAAGACAGCAGCCCAAAGACAGCACCACCTTCTATAGTAAGAGGTCAGGCTCTGCTCTGTGATTGCTTTCTGGTTTTTAGAGTTTCTATTTCAAAGAATTGAGAAACATTTTGCTAATTTAATGACTTTTATTTTTATTTTTTATAAAAAAAAAGCTTATTATTGTGCAGATGATAAATAATATGGTATAGTGTAAATGCTAATTACTTAGGTTTGATGTAGCTTAAGGGCTTGTTCACACGAGGTTTGCTCTTTGAAGAGCATTTGATAGATGGTCAGGAGGCCTCCTCGCTGCCTGTTTTAACCTCTTGAAAGCTCCACTGACGCGCTGCTGCAGCATGCATTGCTCGCAATTGTAAGGGTGCTTGCAAAACTTCCCCATTCGCTTGAATGTGTCGTTGGGTATAATTCCTGCTAGGCATGTGTACACCCCTGGCTGCTGCCTCTGCAGCTAAATGGGAGTAGCGGTTGGGAAGCTGCAAAAGCACTGCTCAACCATGAGGTTCTGCTGCTCCCCGACCACTAGTGTGAACGAGCCATAAAATTGTATGTTAAATTATTTAATCTTTGTCAGATTTTATTAGCAGTGCGAAAGCCTTTTCTTTTCTTTTTTCTTCTTTTTTTTTTTTTTTTTTTTTTCTTTTTGATGCATGGTCACATTCTCCAGACTAGTGTTCTCCAAACTAAGACCCGTGGGCCGGATGTGGTCCTTTGTTTTCCTTTATCCAGCCCTTGGAGCAATTATTCCTCTTATTGAGGCCAACAAAGTGGTATTATTCTTCCCATTGATATCAACAAATGGGCACTTTTCCTCCCACTAATACCAATGATGAGGCACTATTTCTCCTAAGAATGCCAACAATTGGGCACTATTCCTCCCATGAATGCCAACAATTGGGCACTATTCCTCCCATGAATGCCAACAATTGGGCACTATTCCTCCCATGAATGCCAACAATTGGGCACTATTCCTTGCATGAATGCCAACAATTGGGCACTATTCCTTGCATGAATGCCAACAATTGGGCACTATTCCTTGCATGAATGCCAACAATTGGGCACTATTCCTTGCACGAATGCCAACAATTGGGCACTAATGCCAACAATTGGGTACTGTTTCTCCCACTAATGCCAACAATTGGGCACTAATACTCCCACTAATGCCAACAATTGGGCACTGATATTCCCACTAATGCCAACAATTGGGCACTGATATTCCCACTAATGCCAACAATTGGGCACTAATCCTCCCACTAATGCCAACAATTGGGCACTAATCCTCCCACTAATGCCAACAATTGGGCACTAATCCTCCCACTAATGCCAACAATTGGACACTAATCCTCCCACTAATGCCAACAATTGGACACTAATCCTTTCACTAAAACCAATGATGGGGCATTTTCTACTCCCACTGGCTACAGCCTGGCCCATCTAAAATCTTAAGGACAGTAAACTGGCCCCTCACCAACGAACATTCTCAGAATTTCTAATAAACTACAATGATCCTTTATTGGATTGGTGAAGTGTAGATCTGCCTCAATGGCCTCCTATGATCCCTCTGTATAGTAATGTGTATTTTAATTTGCAGAACCAAAGCCGGAGGTTCATCAGCCTATTCCTCCCACAGCGACAGACGGTCCGGATAAGATGAATGCTGAGGAAGAATTTGGTCCCAGGCTTCCTCCTGCACTTTCTTCTGGTGAGATTTCTTCATGATTCTGTTGGCTAGAGCCTCATACAGGGATACAGTGATCAAGAGAAGAAATAAAGTCTCAGCACCCAGGAGGCCAGGCGCTGGTACCAAAAAAGGCATTATTTGGGGAGGAGAAAAAAATACACTGCTTTGATGTTACTACCTGGAGGCTCTGGTGATGTTACTGGCTCACCGCTGCCTCAGGTAAGGGGAAGTGGGGGAAGCCTGGGTGCTCACAATCCACTAGAATGCATTTCTGCACAGACAAAGGAACATTGTTGTGGGATGTTTAGCACTTAGAAGGCTACAGTGATGCACAGTGACATTACCTGTCACTCCAGGAAGTCGGATCTGAAGTAAGTATAATTTTTCTAAAACGCTTACCTTGCATTTTCATGCACGATGCACTTTACCAGCTCGGAACAGAGAGCACTTAACTTCATAATGTTAATAAGTATCCCAGTAGTCTAAGGCTTCTAATTGGAGATTTTGTTTGGCATCTTGCTAGGGTGTCTTGGAAAGCCTGTCGGGGTGTTCTTAATGATTACCAGTAATAGCCATAGGATTAGGTGCCACATGACCTGGGTGGTGATTGTTGGGCTGTAAAGTCTTTTCTGTGCCCTCCTTGGCCCTGGTCTTTACCAATTCAGCCTCTTAAGCTTGACACTTGCCACCCATTTGACTACTAGGAACACCTTTTATTGGCTTCTAACAGTAGTGTAAGATGGGCAAAGTGGGCGAGCAGCCTTTGTTTTAAAGCATACCCCCAATGTTCTGGGATGGTAAAGAGGGATACGTTGTAGCACAAAGTAGGTAGGCCATGGCCACAGCCTTGCCACACCTCCAGTTATGTTGGCCATGAATAATTTTTTATTTTATTTTTTAATGGCTAAACAGACTAGTGCTTAGTTCTTTTACCGGCTTTTCAAAACTACAAATGGAAGATAGATTATTTTTCTTTTGTGTTCTGCTATTTGATACTGTAGATACTGTATCTTTACATTTGACCAAAAAGTGCAACTGAGGACAGTTGGACTTGACCCCAAATGAGGGACAGTTTCTTTTTTTAAATGAGGGACATTTGGGAGCTGTGTTAAAGGACTTGTGCTTAGTCTGAGCCAGAAAAGTCAAGCCCTAATGGGGTTAAAGCGGAGCTCCAGGCCACCCACAGAAAAATTAAAAGTCAGCAGCTACACATACTGTAGCTGCTGACTTTTAATATTTGGACACTTACCTGTCCTGGAATCCAGCGATGTCGGCACTCCAGACAATGTTTCCATGAGCTCTCGGGTGCCATGTAATGGCAATTTCATACTGCGCATGTGCGAAATGTGCTACTTTAGCAACACAGTCAGTCAGTCAGTCAGGTGCCCAAGGAATGTGATATTGGGCACCTTACAGTTCCCTGCGGTCTGAGATAAAAAGGATGGCAGCATCACAGTAAGTAAAGGTACAGATTTCTTGGTTCTGCGTTCATGTATTGAGAACATTTTGGGGTGTGTTTGCTGAAAATGGGGGAAGGAAGCTTAGGCTCTCCGGGGACTCTCCCTCCTTATTGGCTGAGACAGCAGTGGGAGCCATTGGCTCCCGCTACTGTCAATCACAGCTAATGAGAGAGAGAGGGACGGGATCGAGCCAGGGCTCTGTGTGTGAGCACAAAGCAGCGGCTCAAGAGCGAGCCTGCTTGGGTTCCCCTATAGCAAGCTACTTGCTATGGCGCACTCGGCAGGAGGGAAGGGCCAGGAACGCTGGCAGGGGACCTGAGAAGAGCAAAAAAGAATCACTCCCCCCTGTTGGACCTTCAAAGTGATATTAAAAAATAAATTAAATATATATGTATGTGTTCGACACGCGAATCTC
>NW_027507686.1:22184485-22226920 GCF_037356315.1 Lithobates pipiens
TGTGCCCACCGACACCAGTGCTGGGGGTTACTATTGTGCCCACCGACACCAGTGCTGGGGGTTACTATTGCGCCCACCGACACCAGTGCTGTGGGTTACTATTGCGCCCACCAACACCAGTGCTGGGGGCTACTATTGTGCCCACCGACACCAGTGCTGGGGGCTACTATTGTGCCCACCGACACCAGTGCTGGGGGCTACTATTGTGCCCACCGACACCAGTGCTGGGGGCTACTATTGTGCCCACCGACACCAGTGCTGGGGGCTACTATTGTGCCCACCGACACCAGTGCTGGGGGGTTACTATTGCGCCCACCGACAACAGTGCTGGGGGGTTACTATTGCGCCCACCGACACCAGTGCTGGGGGGTTACTATTGCGCCCACCGACACCAGTGCTGGGGGTTACTATTGCGCCCACCGACACCAGTGCTGGGGGTTACTATTGCGCCCACCGACACCAGTGCTGGGGGTTACTATTGCGCCCGCCGACACCAGTGCTGGGGGGTTACTATTGCGCCCACCGACACCAGTGCTGGGGGGTTACTATTGCGCCCACCGACACCAGTGCTGGGGGGTTACTATTGCGCCCACCGACACCAGTGCTGGGGGGTTACTATTGCGCCCACCGACACCAGTGCTGGGGGTTACTATTGCGCCCACCGACAACAGTGCTGGGGGGTTACTATTGCGCCCACCGACACCAGTGCTGGGGGGGTTACTATTGCGCCCACCGACACCAGTGCTGGGGGTTACTATTGCGCCCACCGACACCAGTGCTGGGGGTTACTATTGCGCCCACCGACACCAGTGCTGGGGGTTACTATTGCGCCCACCGACACCAGTGCTGGGGGTTACTATTGCGCCCACCGACACTAGTGCTGGGGGTTATTATTGCATCACATACCTGGTCAATGTCTGTGAAAGTTAACCCCTCCTATCCCAGACACTGGTGGTCATAGCAGTGAAAGTGAACAGCACAACTGCACACACCGACCTCAGTATGTCCCCTGTATGCTCCGCAGTATACACCAATGTCTGAAGCTCAGCCTGTCATTTACAGCCCAGAGAACATGATACAAGAGATGATCAGAGACTGCAGACATGATACAGGAGATGGTCAGAGACTGCAGACATGATACAGGAGATGGTCAGAGACTGCAGACATGATACAGGAGATGGTCAGAGACTGCAGACATGATACAGGAGATGGCCAGAGACTGCAGACATGATACAGGAGATGGCCAGAGACTGCAGACATGATACAGGAGATGGTCAGAGACTGCAGACATGATACAGGAGATGGTCAGAGACTGCAGACATGATACAGGAGATGGTCAGAGACTGCAGACATGATACAGGAGATGGTCAGAGACTGCAGACATGATACAAGAGATGGTCAGCAAATGCATTTATGGCTGAACCCCGTGTAAACGTATATAGTATAGCAGGGCTGCTCCACTCTGCTTAGACCAGCTCTGCAAAGATCAAGTTGGTAATCTTCCTTTGAAAGTACAACCAAGTGACAGAAGGCAGCAGCTGCAGCACATCCAATTTCCAAAATAGAAATGTTCTTACAAACAGTGATCCGGTGAAGATTGGTGGAGGACAGTAAACGGGTCTGTGAATGGTATAGCTCGAACCAGCAGTAAATCCTCCAATAAACATCTTACAAGCCGTGCAGCACACAGAGCTCAGTGTACGGATTAGGAGGCTATTAACGCAAGCTCCGCCCACTTGCTCATCCTTCGCAATCATTTGGCTGGGTTTCTAGTGGGCGGGAACAAGCTGGTTTCTATAGAGACGCTGCTCGCTCTCCTTGGATTGGCCTAGTTGTAGCTGGTCTCCATGGAGACAGTGGACTCCGGAAGTGCAGCCACATGGATCCTCTGTGTGTACAGGAGGCCGATCCAGTCCCGGAGGAGAGCGGGGAGAAGGAGTGGAGGAGTGACCGATTGTCCCAGGTGACTGGTCAGGCTGTCATAGTCTTGGGGGGGTCATGGTGTGAGGATTGGGGGGCTCAGGGGACCTCCAGCCATGTGATGAGCTCTCAGTCTGTGTTGTGGAAAGATAATATGAATACAGATTTCATGGAAGCCAGGACAATGTCTAATGTTTGAAATCTTCTCTTTTCCTGCAGATCCCATTCCAGATCCTGAGAGGACACACAGGTGCGGTGAGCTCCTGTCACTTCTGCTGTCAGGATACTAAACTGCTAACCTGCTCACATGACCAGACTGCCAAACTCTGGGTGAGTCCTCGCCCCGCAGACATGGCCGCCTCTGACTTCATCGCCTTCTGAGTCAAGGAGACCGAGTAAGCATGCAGCAAGTGAAGGAAAGAGTCAGTCACTGAGTATAGATTGAAGCAAAAGGATAAAGATGAGCTCAGGTGTGTTGGCATGGACCACGTGCAGAGCCCACCAGGAAGTCATCACGGTGCTGCACTAATCATAGGCGGTGAGACATTGCCCAATCTCTGCAGCCGCACATCGGGGCAATGTCTCACTGCCTGTGATTAGCGCAGCGCTGCACCGACTTCCTGGCGAGCTCTGCACGTGGTCCATGCGAACACGCCTGAGCTCATCCCTACAAAAGGATTAGCATGACAACTAGGCATGCTGGACAGTGCGATGGCACTTTACGGCATGAGATGGCACTGTGCAATGCCACTGTACCTTATGCAATGGCACTGTACGTTATGCAATGGCACAGTTTGATGGTACTGTACGTTATGCAATGGCACAGTACAATGGCACTGTATGTTATGCAATGGCACTGTACATCATGCATTGGTACAGTAGGATGGTACTGTATGTTATGCGATGGCACCGTACGATGGCACTGTACGTCATGCGATGGCACCGTGCGATGGTACTGTATGTTATGCGATGGCACTGTACGATGGCACTGTACGCCATGCGATGGCACAGTATGATGGCACTGTACGTCATGTGATGGCACAGTATGATGGCACTGTACATCATGCGACGGCACAGTATGTCATGTGATGGCACTGTACATTATGCGATAGCAATGTACATCATGCGATGGCATTGTACCCTGTTTCTCCCGAAAATAAGACCTAGCATGATTGTCGGTGATGGCTCAATATAAGCCCTACCCCCCCAAATAAGCCCTACCCTGTTTCTTCGAAAATAAGCCACACCCTGAAAATCAGCCCTACAAGGACTTTAACTAGGGCTTATTTGGGGGGTAGAGCTCATATTGCAGCCATCACTGACAATCACGCTAGGTCTTATTTTTGGGGAAACAGGGTATGTTATGCGATGGCACTGTACGATAGCACTGTACTCTATGCGACAGCACTGCACATCATGTGATGGCACAATGCGATGGCTGTATGTCATGGGATGGCACAGTACGATGGCACTGTACGTCATGTGATGGCACAGTACGATGGCACTGTACATCATGTGACAGCACAGTGCAATGGCACTGTACATAATGCGATGGCCCTGTACAGCATGTGATGACACTGTACGGCATGCAATGGCACTGTCATAGTCCTGGTCTCTCTGAACTCGCTTCTGTTCATCTTCTGCAGAACTGTCTGTGTTGTCAGACTGACCAATCGGCATCTCCCCAATATAATGGAGAGAATCTGATTGGCTGGACAGCTTGTGTTCCTCTCAGGAGTCACGTGGTGTGGTGCTGTTACTGGTCACATGGTGTGGTGCTGTTACTGGTCACATGGTGTGGTGCTGTTACTGGTCACATGGTGTATCTTGCTCTCTCTGGTTAGGGATCGTCTCTGTGCTTCTCCCAGAACAAGTGTTCTGTCGATCACCCGCAGATTGCTTTGCTGATTGTCGGATAATTCCTCCAGGTGAAGTTGGCATGGTCTGTCTGAGCCACTCACTGAGAATAGATTTAAGCAAAAGGATTAGCATGACAACTAGGCTGACTGGCTTTCCAGAGGGAGAGAACAGCAACAGCAGCCTAATGGTTACCCTATTCTCCTTTAATCCTTTTACTGCCACCATCATAGTAGCAGCGGAGGGTTAACAGCATGGAGAGTGTGTAATCTGACAAGCCAACTCTCACATGGAAGCGATCCACTTGCCCCCCCCCCCCCCCCCAAATTAATAAAAAAAGTGTATTTTTTCCCCAAAAAGTGTGCTTGTAAGACCACTGTGCAAATACGGTGTGACAGAAAGTATTGCAACGACCGGCATTTTATTCTCTAGGGTGTTAGAAAAAAACCCAATATATATTGTTTTGGGGGTTCTAAGTAATTTTCTAGCAAAAAAATATGATTTTAACTTGTAAACACCAAATCTCAGAAAGAGGCTTGGTCCTTAAGTGTTTAAAGGGGGAAGGGCTCTGGTGTGAAGGGGGGCTCCAATGTGAAAGGTGGTTCAATTAAAAATGGGGTCTGATGTTAAGGGGGGGGGGGGGCTCCAATGTGAAAGGCTGTATAATGAAAGGTGGGACCTGATGTTAAAGGGGTGGGGGGGGGGGGGGGGGTCTCTGGTGTAAAGGGTGTGTTTGATGTGAAGATGGGGCCTGATGTTATAGGGATGGCTCTGATGTAATGGAGGCTTCTGATGTGAAGTTACTTCTTGGAGCTTACTTATTAGTTTAAAATGTATTTATAAAACAGTTTTTTTGTTTTTTGTCCAGTGAATATTTGTAAAATACACAATGTGGCCCTCATACAGAAAAGTTTGGAGACCCTTTTTTTTTTTTTTTTTTTTTTTTAAAGTGATTTTAACTGGTTCCTGGAAAACGTACTGTTCCCATTGACATGAGTGTTGGGTAATCAGCGGCTGCTCTCAGTGAGGTCACTAATAATGATTTTAATTTCCATCATTTTTTAAATTTATTGTATACTTCCCAACTGTCCCTGATTTGGTGGGACTGTCTCTGATTTGGAGCAATGTCCCTCTGTCCCTCTTTCCTCCTCATTTGTCCCTCATTTTGGTCTGATCTATATAGATGTATATAAAATGCACTATTAATCTTTTGGCTCCTTTAAGCGGAATAGCAGGCGCGCGCCCTGCGGGGATGCCGATGCTCACGGCTCGACAGTCGCGATGACCGCCGGCCACAAGGGATCGCGGGCCAGAGATGCAGAACAGGGACGAGTGTGTGTAGCACACAAATTTCTGTTCTGTTCTGTGAGGAGTGACTGATCGTGAGTTCCTAATAGCTAGGAACCACAATCCGTTATTTCCTCTAGGTCAGTCCCCTCTCCCTACAGTTAGAAACACACACAGGGAACACAGTTAACCCCTTGATCGCCCCTAGTGTTAACCCCTTCCCTGCCAGTGACATTTTTACAGTAATCAGTGCCGAATCGCAAAAAAAAAAATGTCCCAGTCATTCGGCAGCCAAATCTTCCGAGGCTAAAGTGGTTAATGGGGCGTGGCGGGGGGCGGGGGGGGGGGGTGTCCTATGCCCACATACATTTGCGTAATTGGTGTCCCTCTGTCCCATGTTGAAAAGTTGGGAGGTATGTTATTGTCATGGGTCATGGCATTTTGTTCAGTGTGTTCTCTATGTCTCGTGTCACATATTCCCCATAGGTATATTAATAATAGTGATTTGTTTTCTAGGATCTCTCTACCAGCACTCCTATCTGTGACTATGGAGGAGAGCACACGGCTCCTATTTCACAGTGCAGCCCAACACAAGATAACAGCAGGTAATCGTTGCATCATAAAGTGAATTATCTTTTTTTTTTAAAGTGACTTTTATTTTGCAAAAAAGTTCTGCTGACTGGTACTTCATGCAGGCACCCAGAGGTACCCATACCTATCTACAGCAGCTTCAGCCCCCCCTGCTCCACCAGAATCCCAGGCTGCTCTAATCGGGCAAAGTGCCAGCATTTTTAGTATGCTAAGTGAGGGATTGCCGTGGTCATTGATGCAAAACCTTCAGGGTCCTCTGCACACTGACCACAGGGGGTTGCTCACTCGGAACTGCTGCCATTTACAGAATGCCTTGTATTTTTTTCAATGAATAACAGGTTCAGATTCAGGCGCCTTAACAGCCCCTCAGGTATGAGGTTTGTACTTACTTTGTATGCAATAAAGATCAAACCTATAATTCAGCTTTAAATTCTTATTTACAATGGTTTTTCTTTTCCATAAATCTTTATTTTTTTTATTGATGTGCCTTTTGAATTTGGAGATTTGACTACTCCAGGAAGAGTGAATTCCCTAACACAGTCCCTCCCCTTCTGGCAAGTCATAGCCTTCGCCTTTTTCTGAAAGTGTTTACGGTTTGTGCTGGCCCAGCTCCTCCATTCCTACCCTCATTTCCCTACAGAAACTTTTATGTAGCTGCTGGGGAGGAGTGAAGGGGACTACTATACATCATGGGTGCTCAATCTGTGGCCCTCCAGCTGTTGCGGAACTACAAGTCCCATCATGCCTCTGCCTTTGGGAGTCATGCCTGTAACTGTTAGCAGCTTGCAACGCCTCATGTGACTTGCAGCAACAGCTGGAGGGCCACAGGTTGAGCACCCATGCTATAGAGCAGGGGTCTCAAAGTACCGGCCCACGGACCGGTTACAAATGGCCTGCAGGCAGGGCCGATCCTGGGTGGGTGACAGCGGCTGGGAGCTTTCTCTCTCGGATCCACCCATCGCCCCGCCCACCTGTTCTGTCGAGAAATGCCTCCATCGAATAGTGCCTGGGCTGAAGACGCATGTGCCGTACGTTACCATCAGCTGTTGTGACGGCGAGACGGTGCGGGCGCACAATAGCCGACAGAATTTTTTCTTTCTGTCAGATTGTACTCTGCGCTCAACCGCGCTCCCGTGCCGAGCTCGTGTCCATGATGGGTGGATTTCTACATGTTGTGGGCGGATTTATGGGCACTTGGGGGCGGAATTACATGGCCAGTGCTGCAAAACTTTGTGATTGGTGGATTTCTACATTTCTTGTGGGCGGATTTATGGGCACTTTGGGGCGGAATTAGAAGTTATATTCCGCCCCAAAAACACGTAAATCCGCCCACAAGAAATGTAAAAATCCACCAATCAGAAAGTTTTATTTTTCGCTCTAGGGAGCGAGGAGGAGGCAAAGCGGAGAGCTGCTGATTGACAGTCAGCAGCTCTCTGCTCGGGGAGCGGTTGGGACCAAGTGATCGGTGTTCGATCGCAAGGTTCTCAGTGTAGAGACGCCAGGGGGACAGAGTCAGCATCGGACCGATGCTGCATCCCCCTAGGTAAGTATGAATCTGCAAAAAGAAAGAAAACTAAGCTAAGCTAAATCTGCTGCAGATATGTGTAGGTATGTCCAGGTCTCCAAGTCACATGGTCACTTGGCTTGCTGTCCATTATTGCCACTTTCTTTGTCTCTTTTTAAAGCTGGCCATAGATGGATCGAATCTCAGTTGGTTCAGCATGGACCGGCCAATATTCGATCCATCTACAGCAGGCTGGTTATATCCAAGTCAATCCATTGATCGACTTGGGTAAAACCAGCTGGTCAGATTTTTTACATGCAATTATTACCAGCAACTATAGCCACTAGCAGTAATCCTTGTATTTTTCTGTCTGGGAAAGCTCTCTCTCAGAACACATAAGCGGTGACTGTGTAGATGGGGGAATCAAGTGATTTTTCTTTCTATCCACCCGTGGTGCAAGGAAAGAAAAACACATCATCTACAGCCCTCTCACAACTAGGAGGTGTACAGGCTCTTGGCCCTGTGCAGGTTAGAGGGGCCCCAGGTTGGTTCCTCAGGATCCTTCTGGTTGGAGATGTTTGGTGGTTCTGTGTCCCCTGTAGATCCTCTGGCTGCCCTTTGCCCCTCAATCTGCCTCCTTTATATCTCGCACTTAGTGAGATCCGGCCATTCCCTGAAGTTGTCTCCCTTTTTATCCATACAGAGTAGAATGTATCCTTATTATAATTCTATCTCATTTTATAGAATGGTCACATCATCCTATGACAAAACCGTGAAGTTCTGGGACCTTGAGACAGGGAATGTTCTGGTATGTAAATCAACTCATCGCCCACATTCACATTTTACCGTTTTATTTTTTTTGCCTGTAACATATTTGCCATTCCAGCTTTATTTTCTCAGTTATGTAAAATCCTAACAATAATGTTGTATTTGCTCCCTTTGATCTGTTTATGTTACCAATGGAAGTGCTTTGTTATACAGCTGTGCTCATAAGTTTACATGGCTTCAGCCAAACACTAATCATGAGTGTAAGAAAAGTTTTTGTGTTATCATTCATATTCTATGAAAAATGGGCAAGAAATCATAAATTCTGCCAGGGTATGGAAACGTATGAGCACAACTGTATCTGTTTAACCTCCCTGGCGGGATGATTATTTCAGATTTTAGGTGCTGAAAGCGGTACCATTATTTTGCATGAAAATTTGGTGTTTTATATTGTAGGCCTGTAATTCTTAGAAATAATTCACTTAAATCCGTCCAAACAAGAATCTAATAGACATCTCAGGTATGATAAAATTTGAAATATGAAATCATAAATTTTATTTATATATATATATATATATATATATATATATATATATATATATATATATATATATAAAAAACAAATAATAATAATAAAAATTATTCAATAATGTAATCAAATCAAAAACACTGAAATGTGCTGTTTCAGAATTGTATAAATTATCTTTGTATAAATTCCAATAGACTCAGATTGAACATTATGCAGTTTGCTGATATGTTTGTCTGTGGTTTGCAGTGGTCGGTGAGCTTGGATGGTCTGGTGACCTCCTGCAATGTTTCCGGTGATGGAAAGCTTGTGGTATGCAGTGTGGATGTGGACAATGCGTTGTGCGTCATCAATTCGACCACAGCCTCCAGAGTTCTAAATATTAAAGGTACATCATTTTTATTTTTCTGTCTCTTGACACCATGATAGTGATGTGGGGCTTTAACATTCGTTTGCAAATAACCTTAAAGCTGAACTCCGGGCATTGGACAAGATCTACCTTGACAGTGGGTCCTCTTCCCGCACTGCAAAGGTTTCATGCATTTTTAGTATAAGGATGCAGGGATAAGGTCAGTGGTGTATCTAAGGTATGGCAGCCACGGCAAGTGCCATGGGGAGGGGGGGAGCAAAGAAGCCACCCTCGCACAAAAAAAAAAAAACCCCTACCCGTTAGAGCTGGACGATTCTGGCCAAAATGAGAATCGTGATTTTTTTGCTTAGAGTAAAAAGATCACAATTCTCTCATGATTCTTGCGACGTAAACTCTTTCACATTATACAAAAAAAAAAAAAATGGGCTAACTTTACTAGTTTTTTTTTTTTTTTAATTCATTAAAGTCATTTAAAAAAAAAATGCATTTGAAAAGATTGCTGCGCAAATGCAGTGTAATATAAAATATTGCAACAACCGCCATTTTATTCTCTAGGGTGTCTACTAAAAAAATATATAGAATGTTTGGGGGTTCTAAGTAATTTTCTAGCAAAAATAAATTATTTTAACTTGAAACCAACAAATGTCAGAAAAAGGTTTAGTGTTTAAATGGTTAACATTTTTTCACTTGCACACAAAGTCTATTCCATTGACAAATTGTTACAATGTTTATACTTAAGTTCAACTGATGAAGAATGTTTCCATTCTTGGCAGACTGCCCAGTCTTTCTCTTCCTTTCTTTTGAAGGCTGGGGCTTCAGAAGAGCAGAGGGAATTCTTTGCATAGAAAGAATTGTGAAACACTTTAGTCAAGATCGCGATAACGATTCTTGGCGATTAATTGTGCAGCTCTACTACCCATCCTCCTCCTGCGGCCGCCTCCTGGACTAAAACCCCTGGAATCGCGGCCGGCCTGCTGGAGCACGGCGCCAGTGTTCTGTCAGATAGCCGCTACCCGGCCTGGGTTGTTGGGCTCGGCTTAGGCTGAGGGAGGCTCTGTCAGCAGGGAGGGGCGGGGCCGGGAGCTCCACTGAAGCTCTGTCCCTGCCCTGCCCCGCCCCATGTAGTCTATGTGCTCAGAGCAGAGTGGTAGCGCTGAGATGGACTCTCCTGGACTTCTGAGAGCCCCGCCCTGGACCACGAAAATCCCTGCCCCTCCCGCCAAAAGCCCCACCCCTACCGCTGAAAAGCTCTGCCCCAAGGCCCCTGAGAGCGGGAGGTGAGCCTGGCTGGCCAGGTAGTTCTTTCTGCCAATATACACTGCCTGCAGACTCACTGTTATGCTCAACCCTCCCTGACAATGTTGTTTACCCCCCCCCCCCCCCCCCCCGTATAGCTGTGCATTGCTGAAAGTTATCATCCATATGACCCCTGACATTTGTGGTGAGTGTAGAAGTGACCCCTTAGATTGGTGGTCAGTGTAGGTAGAAGGTCAATTTACTGTCTTTTCAAGGAACCTCTAGCACCCTCTGGAGGATCCCCAGGGTTCCACAGAACCTTGATTGAGACAGGCTGCCTTAGATTAGGGAACATCATAACAATGATTGCTGGACTTAGAGCATCAAGGGAAAGGCCAAAGGGAAGAGTGCTAACCACTTAGCCATTATTTTATTTTTCTGACTCCTCACTGGTCTCACCAGGCCCTGGGAATCATTATGTCTATTGGTGGGATTTTTTTTAGATCTATTTTGGCGTTTAAGAAGTGCAGCCAGGTTGGCAAGGCAAAGCCCAAACCATCCCCTTTCAGAGGCGATCGTGTCCTTCATACCTTCATATCATAGAGGATGTAAGCTTTCTATATCATTGTCACTTTTCAGACCAACACACATCCACCATAACCCGATGCTGCTTTGACACCAAGAGTCAGAGGATTTGTTCAGTGTCATCAGACCGAGCGATCAAATTGTGGGATATGATCGCCCAGCGTACCACCATCAACATAAGCGGGTAAGAAGAAACGTGGGCATCGCATGGGACAATTAAAATGAATTTTTTACTCCAATGACAAACAATCTCGTTATCGTCTTAAAGACATGAGCTCATCAGTCTGCTGGTTCTCCAATCACAGGCTGGGGGAGGGAAAAGACCTGTGAGGCTTTGTTCACTTGGACGGTAAAAATGGGCAGCTCGGCTTTGCTTTTTACCACCCCACAACTGCCCACTGAAAGCCTTACAAGGTAGTTGGCGGCGGTTGTACCCTTGTTGTGGTAGCAATGCGTTCCTTTGCAGCCAAGGAAGATTTAACTCAGTATGATAGGGTTGATACTAGGCATCACCGCCTGTCAATCTCGCCCACTAAAGTCAATGGGACCGCGACGCAACACCTGGTTTGCGGTTACAACGCATTTGTTTAATTCAAAGTTGCCAGTTGGCTCTTCCACTTCCCGAAAAGTGATCCACTGTTACTTGCTTTTCAGAGTGAAGTAGAAACCTGTCGTCTGTGTGCACCTAGTCTAATGCCGCGTACACAGGGTCGGAATTTTCTGACAACAAATGTTCAATGTGAGCTTGTTGTCAGAAATTCCGACCCTGTGTATGCTCCATCGGACATTTGCTGTTCGGAATGTCCAACAACAATCGTTTTAGAGCTGGTTCTCAAATTTTCCGACAACAAAACTTGTTGATGGAAATTCCGATCGTGTGTACACAATTCCGACGCACAAAATTCCAAGCATGCTCGCAATCAAGCAGAAGAGCCGCACTGGCTATTGAACTTCATTTTTCTACGTGTTGTACGTCACCGCGTTCTTAGCGTTCAGAATTTACGACCAACTTTGTGTGACCGTGCGTATGCAAGACAAGTTTGATCCAACATCTGTCGGGGAAAAACAAAAACCACAGTTTTGTTGTCGGAATGTCCGATCGTCTGTACGCGGCATAAGTGTCTTCGCTTTATATTCCCAGTTCAGTGATTGTTGGATTCTCTATAGGAATAATATGGAAAACTCAAGCTGGTGATACTGGTAGCTTGGCTGAAAAGCTATGGTTAGAATCTCACAGCACTGCAAAGAAAATCATAAAAACAGCAGTAAATAATCAACAGGAGGGTCAAACAATGTTCCACTTCACCTAAAACAGAAAAAAAAAAACAGAACCCCATTCAGGCCTCCGCAGGAGCTTCAACCATATGAAACACCAGTACAGTGGAACCTTGGATTATGAGCATAATTTGTTCCAGTAGAATGCTTGTAATCCAAAGCACTCGTATATCAAAGCGAGTTTCCCCATAGAAGTCAATAGAAACTCAGATAATTTGTTCAACAGTGACTTCTATTGTATGCAGTACCGCATGTTGCCAGAGGAGGGGGGGGGCATCGGAAACACTCAAACACTCGGCAATGGAGTATTTCTGAGTGGCTCCGAGTGTCACTGGCGCCCCCGCACCTCTGACCAAATGCAGTACTGCACACCGCAGAGGCTTGAATTCTGCTAGTTTTGCGAGACAGCGCTCGCAAACCGAGTCAGGATTTAAAAAAAAATTACTATTAAATATTAATATAAATATAATATTTATAATATAAATAATACTGTACGTGGTTGTAAATCCTTACATATACCCAGTGAAGTGACTGGCGTCAAGTGATGCACCGAGATGAAAAAAAACAAAAAACTCCTACATAAGTTGTACCTGTTTATCTGCTGTCTTCTCCTCTCTACATCCATTCAAAGCCCAGAATTTATAAAGCTTGTCTGAGATTTCAGAAAAAAAGGGAGGGGGGCAGAGATTTGAAGTTACACTGTGTAGAGCTCAGTGATGAGAGCTGATTGAAGTTAAGGGACCCCCCCTCTCCCCTCCACACATGAACAGAGCTGAGGCTGTCAATCAGCTGGAGCTCCCTCCCCTGTTACCATTTTTCTCTTGGTGTCAGGAAAACTTGTCAGAAGTGACTCATGCTGATAGCAGAGGAAAGAGACCATGGACAGAAATGACACGTAGTGCTCTTATTCGAGACAAGTACACACTATAGAGGGATATGCTTTGTTTGTATTTCATGTCTGAGGTTTACAACCACTTTTAATAATTATCTTGTAGAGCGCACAGCAATGTTATATCAGACTGCGGCTTCAGTAGCAATGGGCTTCTACTCTGCACGGCCTCCTGGGATAAGAGTATAAAGCTTTGGGACATTAACGCTGGAGAGTACCGCCATCATGGTCCGGGTAGTCTCCTCCACGCACACAGCGGGTGTGTCAGCTCCTGCGCATTTTCAGAAGACGGTGAGTCAAGCAAGTCATCTGAACTCTGGTTCAAGTTCTGTGTCACTAATTGCACTGTGCGGAATTTTTTCGCTGATGTTTTAGTGCTCATTTCACTAATACAATCAATGCAGAGAAATCAGATTAATCGGGGTTATTGATTTTGCCTTGGACAAATGTGATTGGGCCCTTTTTACCAACCAATCACTGACTGTTTCTTGCTGTCTCCTTTTTCTTAGGCTCCACCCTTATATCTGGAGGATATGACAAAACAATCGTTGTGTGGGATGTGAGTTCAGCATGTAAGAAACTTGTCCTCAAGGTAATTCATGGGATCAAAAGGGGTTAAAGTGATTCTAAAAGTAAAACTTTTTTTTTTCTTAAAAAAAAACAAAAAAAAAAACATGTTCTACTTACTTGCTCTGCGTAATGGTTTTGCACAGAGCAGCCCCTATCCTCCTCTTATTGGGCCTGGCGTTCTTGGCTCCTCCCCCTTTTTAGTGCCCCCATAGCAAGCAAAGGGCTTGCTATGAGGGGCACTCGTGTGGGTTTGCTCCTGAGCCTCGCTGTTTGTGTCTATTGACACATAGAGTGGTGTTTGGCCCAGCCCCCCGCTCCCTCGTCACTGGCTGCGATTGACAGCAGCAGGAGCCAATGTGGAGTTTGAAGATGCATATTGTTGAATTGAGATCAGGCTCAGGTGAGTATAAGGGGGGGGGGGGGCACTATATGCAGAAGTTTTTTTTTTACCTTCATTCATGGAACAAATGAAGGTAAAAAAAAACCTGTGAAGCTCCATGCCCAAGAGGGTTAAGGCAGTGCTGGGAAATGATGGTGGCCACAGAAAATATTGACACTTTAGGCCCAATTTGGACATTTTCACTGGTGTTTTCACTGAGGGGTGTACTCACTTTTGTTGCCAGTAGTTTAGAGTTAGTGTGTGTTGAGTTATTTTGAGGGGACAGCAAATGTATTTTATTGTATGTGATAGACCAACACAAAGTGGCACATAATTGTGAAGTGGAAGGAAAATGATAAATGGTTTTCCACATTTTTTTACAAATAAATATGTGAAAAGTGTGGGGTACATTTGTATTCAGCCCCCTTTACTCAGATACCCCTAACTAAAATCTAGTGGAACAAGTTGCCTTCAGAAGCCACCTAAATAGAGTCCACCTGTGTGTAATTTAATCTCTGTATAAATACAGCTGTTCTGTGAAGCCCTCGGAGGTTTGTTAGAGAACCTTAGTGAACAAACAGCAACATGAAGGCCAAGGAACACACCAGACAGGTCAGGGATAAAGTTGTGGAGAAGTTTAAAGCAGGGCTAGGTTATAAAAAAAAAATCCCAAGCTTTGAGCATCTCACGGAGCTCTGTTCAATCCATCATCAGAAAATGGAAAGAGTATGGCACAACTGCAAACCTACCAAGACATGGCCGTCCACCTAAACTGACCGGCCGGGCAAGGAGAGCATTCATCAGAGAAGCAGCCAAGAGGCCCATGGTAACTCTGGAGGAGCTGCAGAGATCCACAGCTCAGGTGGGAGAATCTGTCCACAGGACAACTATTAGGGTCCTTTCACACGGGGCGGATCAGTTCTGATCCGCCCCGTGGATATCCGTTTGCTCAGCGGGGATCACTCCGCCGATCCCCGCTGAGCAGGGAGATGACAGCTCCGTCTCTGCACACTGCGCAGGGACGGACCTGTCACAGCGCCGCTCTCCCCTATGGGAGATCGGATGACGACGGACCGCAGTGCCCGTCGTCATCCGATCCGATCCGCAGACGGATGGAAAAATAGCTTTTTCCTCCGTTACACTTTTTCGGATCGGAGCGGGTCGGATGTCAGCGGACATGTCACCGCTGACATCCGACGCTCCATAGAGCTCTATGGAGCACCCGTACAGGTCCGCCTGAAAAACTGACAGGCGGGCCTGAACGGGACGTCAGTGTGAAAGAGGCCTTAGTCGTGATCTCCACAAATCTGCCCTTTATGGAAGAGTGACAAGGAGAAAGACATTGGTGAAAGAAAGACATAAGAAGTCCTGTTTGCAGTTTGTGAGGAGCCATGTGGGGGACACAGCAAACATGTGGAAGAAGGTGCTCTGGTCAGATGAGACCAACATTCAACTTTTTGGCCTAAAAGGAAAACACCATTTGTGGCAGAAAACTAACACTGCACATCACCCTGAACACACCATCCTGTCAGCAGGGACAGGGAAGCTGGTCAGAGTTGATGGGAAGATGGATGGAGCAAAATACAGGACAATCTTAGAAGAAAACCTTTTCGAGTCTGCAAAATATTTGAGACTGGGGTGGAGGTTTAGATCAAAGCATATTCATGTGTTAGAATGGCCCAGTCAAAGTCCAGACCTAAATCCAATTGAGAATCTGTGGCAAGACATGAAAATTGCTGTTCACAGACGCTCTCCATCCAATCTGATGAGATATTTTGCAAAGAAGAATGGGCAAAAATGTCCCTCTCTAGATGTGCAAAGCTGGTAGAGACATCCCCAAAAAGACTTGCAGCTGTAATTGCAGTGAAAGGCGGTTCTACAAAGTATTAACTCCGGGGGGCGCCATCCAAATGTACCCCACACACTTTTCACATATTTATTTAAAAAGGATGAAAAACATTTATCATTTTCCTTCCACATCACAATTATGTGCCACTTTGTGTTGGTCGATCACATAAAATCCCAATAAAATACATTTACGTTTTTGGTTGTAACATGAGAAAATGTGGAAAATTTCAAGAGGTATGAATACTTTTTCAAGGCACTGTATATATATATATATATATATATGTGTGTGTGTGTGTGTGTGTGTGTGTGTGTATATATATATATATATATATACGCACACACACACACACACACACACACACACATATATATATATATATGTGTGTGTGTATATATATATATATATATATATATATATGTGTGTATGTGTGTGTGTGTGTGTGTGTATATATATGTATATGTATATATATATACACACACATACATATATATATATATATATATATATATATATGTGTATATGTAATAAAGTTGCCAGCAATTGAATTCAAGGCGTGCCACTGTCTTTCTTCTTTCTGGAATGTGGTGCATAGGGTGAGCCCCGGCCTGGTTTATTGCATGCAATGTATTTGCAGGTTTATCAGTTATGGGCTCGGGAGCAGCATGTTCTATTTTTTTTTTTTAATTTAAATGTCATCCAGTTCAGATTTACTTTTGTTTCTGCTGGGATATGTGATTATACATTGCATCATAACTCCAGCTTCTTCCTGGTCACTCCATAGGGCCACACAGACTGGGTGTTGGACGTGGCGCTGAGCTCCGATAAGAAACGGATTCTATCTGCTTCAAAGGTGAGGAACCTCGTAGCGGATGTCCAGGGCTGGACTTACCATTGGGCTTGACTGGGCTCAAGCCCATGGGCCCCACCCAATAGGGGGCCCCGCCGAGATACATAGCCGACTGTACTTGGCTCCGCTCACAGTCACGCCCAGTCCCACCCTATGAGGGACATAACACAGGGACTGTTTGTGACTGAGCTGAGCCGAGTACACTCCTCTACTCTCGGGACTGCGGGAGGAGCCGAGAGCCGCACAGAGGACCCGAGAAACACAGGACTCTGTGTCTCGGCGGTGCCATTTTTAAACTTCAAGGCTGCAAATGACAAGGCTACACTGACAAGGCTGCAAATGACACTGACAAGGCTGCAGATGGATGGGCAAGGCTGCAGATGGACACTGATAGGGCTGCATTGATGAGCATTTAAATGTAAGTTTTTTTTTTTTTTCTCCTTTAAAATTCCCTCCTAAACTTGGGGTGCGTGTTATACGCCGATAAATACGGCAATGTATAGAAGGTAGGGCCCGAAAGTGACTCAAGCCCAGGGGCCCCCACCACCCTAAGTCCTGCCCTGCTGATGTCTCTATAAAGGGTGTAATTAGTCAGTGTAGACACCTGGAATTCTGTGTCTATGTGAGGATTCTGTACATTATAGGTGGACCTGCAACATGAAACACATACTGAATATTTTTCACTTGAAACATAGAGGGCACAAGGCAGGAGCACCCATGACAGATACGGCTGATGGCACAGCTGATGATTTCACTACCTTGTGTTTAAAAAAAGTTTGCCATAAAAGCGGAGTTCCCCTTCAGTGGCTCTGTAGCAGTTTCAGTTACAGAATTTGATATCAGATCTCTCTGTGCTCCTGCAGGATTCTACACTAAGACTCTGGGATATAGAGAACTGCGAGGAGATCCCTGCCGTGATTGAGAACAAGAAAGCGATTGGTCCCCGACTTGCGCAGGTGACAGTCTTAAGAAATTTTACTGAGCGGTCTATAAATATGTTTGAATGTACCCTAATCTGTTACCTGTGCACCCCAAGGTGGGCAGATATGTTCCAGAGAAACATGGATGGAGAGACACGTATGCGCCACTATACACTTCATTTAAACCGATGTATGACTGCAGGGCTTTTATTAGAAATCATAGGGCCCCATACAAGCTACCTGACAGCCCCCCTCCCAAAGAGCTGCTGCAAGCCCAGAGGCTCAGAGCTACCCCAAGTGCATCTGTTCACTCAGCCCAACTGTCTTTGCTCAGGGCCTGAACTTGGACCCCGGGCCCCCGACCCCCTGCCCCTGAAAAGAGATAACAAAAGATGAGATCTCTCCAGTGTGTGTGTGTGTGTGTGTGTGTGTGTGTGTGTGTGTGTATATATATATATATATATGTATGTGTGTGTGTGTGTGTGTGTGTGTGTGTGTGTGAATATATCTGTCACTCACCTCTGTGCTGTAGCAGCAGTGTGATCCCATGTTGGCTCTTTATTCCAGAACTGAGTGGTCACATGACCGCTAATCACTGAGTTCTGAGTCTGCTCAGAGTGGAGAGCGATGACGGTTAGTCACCGCTCTCCACTGTCCTCCTGCAGAGCTCACTGGAGCTCTGGGCAAGAGATGGGGCCAGCACAACTGGTTTTGGCTCTCCGCTGCATGCTGTGAGGCGAAGCCAGCTGTCAATCAGGCATCTTAGTGGATCCTGACAAAATTGTTGGGATCTTTACAGAGCCTGGGGTGGCTCCACCACATCAGCTGACAACCGGCTGTCGCCGGCTGTCAGCTGATTCTGGGTTACAGAACCGCAAAAGTAAGTGCACTGCTGCAACCCACAGGAGAAGTCTGGTCAAAAAAAGCTTTGGCCATACTTCTCTTTGTAGATTGTGCTGCCTCCTGCAGTGCCCAGGAAAGTCTTGCCCCGTAATGTGCCAGGATTTATGCTGTGAAGTACCCAGTAGGACACTTCAAAATATGCAAGTCTCTCCCTCTCCTCTACTGCCAACTGTCGTGAAGGGAGGTGGAGGTATCCTAGCCCAGAGGCAGCTCCTGTCAGTAGTGCTGGGACAAGGGCATCTAGAGCCCAGGGCGAACATGCCAAACTGTGCCCCCCCCCCCAAGATGTATGAGCATTATGTGTCAGCAAAAACCCCCACAAAAACACTGAGCACTTATCTGCATGCTTTCCCCCTAGGTATAAATTCCCCCTTGCTTAAATCTCCCATCTCAGCACGAATCTTTGTTCCCCCTCCCCCCAAAAAATTGACCCCCTCCTAGCACAAATTCACTACCCCTAAAATGTCCCCCTCTTAGTACACATCTTCTCCCCCCACTTCAAATCCCTACCCCCCAGAACAAATTGCACCCATCCCCCTCCCAACATAAATCCCTCTAAATCCCCACTCTTAGCTCCCCCCCCCCCAAATGTCCCCTCTCAGAACAATACTCCCAGAGGAATACACTCTGCAGCCCCCCAAATTCCCCCTTCTAACACAAATCCACCCCCCCATCTCCTTGTGCCGCACCCCCACTCCCCCCACCTCTCATGATACCACAGGGCCCATATTTTTTCAGGGTCCTCCCATTTCCACAAACGGTATTGATCAGTGTTGCTGGTTATCACTCCCGGACTATCCGTAATCCATCATTCCCTTTTCGCTATGGGACTTTGAGCCTTTCATTGTGCTGCAGTTAAATGGAAAGTAAAGCTGTATGGGGGAGGGGGGGTCACCATTGTTGGCAGGGGCAGGCCTCTTATCCTATAGTCAGCCTGTTATGAGCCTAACCATCCTGTGTGTCTTTCCAGTGTGAAGCGTGCCAGAAGCCTTTTCCCATCATGCACTGGGACAATACCAACGTCACCCATAGGTGTGTTTTTTGTCGTCATTCTACGGCCTCCAGAGACACCCTTCACCCCGTACCCCCAACCCTCTGTACACCCCTGGAATAAAAACTTGTATTTTTTTATCATGATTGTGTGCGTATTTCTAAATGAAGGAAAGGAAGTTAGGGGGATATTGTCGCTTATATTCATCCCCCTCCCAAATGCAGCTCATAGAACACAGATCTGGTACTCAAATGTCCACATACAGTTTTTCCGGGGGGGGGGGGGGGGGGGGGATGGGGGTTGAGAAAAAGAGGAACAATGGAAGAATTGAATTACCATTCCTGGGGGAGGTGCTGCTGCAGACTCCCAGGCCTGGTCAGGTGATCTAGGCTGAATGAGCCAATCAGAACTCAGATTTTTGCATTCAGCATAAATCACATGACCCAGTGCCTAGGCTTTCTGACATGTTGTGCATGTCTGCGCATGCATGGAATCGCCTGAAACCCCCCACGCATGAGAGATGCTGTGTAGCTCTGTCAGGTCCCATAGCATATACAATGGGGAAAATATTTATTTCATTCCCTGCAGATTTTGTAAGTTTGCCCACTTACACAGAAATGAAGGGTCTATCGTTTTTTTTAATTTTTATCATAGGTGTATTTTTAATGCTATATGATCATCTATATTTTTTCCATCAAAAATCCAGAAATAACACACGATACAAAATTTTATAAACTGAGTTGCAGTTCAGTGAGTAAAATAAGTGTAGCACTGACCCCCGAGGGAGCTGCTGGTTTTGTTGGGCTTACCGTTCGCTTCTTGACTGCTTCTCCGTCTAGGGGTTTCCCGTGGTAGATGGCCCAAAGAATTGTAGAAACTGCCACTGGATCCTCTTTTTGGGATGTTTATTTAAAAGATAACACAGTTTCTTAATGAAGGGTAGAGGGTTAGGAAGAAAGTTCAGGTACTTTTGGAACTGCAAAAGAAAAATAGGAAGTCTCTCACTATAGAAATCCAGAGAATTATGCCTTGTACACACGATCAGAATTCCGGCCAGAAAAAGACCGATGAGAGCTTTTCATCGGAAAATGCGACCGCGTGTACGCTCCATCGGAATTTAACTGTCCCAATTTCCGCCAGCCAAAAATTGATAACATGTTCTCAATTTTCCAGACGGAAAAACTTTCTATCGGTAATTCCGATCGTGTGTATGCAATTCCAACACGCCAAAAATCACGCATGTTCAGATTCAACTACGAGAGGGAAGCTATTGGCTACTGGGTATTGAACTTCCTTTTTCTAGTCCCGTCATACGTGTTGTACGTCACCACGTTCTAAACAATCGGAATTTGATGTGACCGTGTGTAGGCAAGACAGCTTGAGCCGAATTCCGTCGGAATTCTGTCGGGAAAACCATCAGAGCTTTTTCCGACGAGAATTCCAATCGTGTGTACACGGCATTAGTCTCACAACTGGATTCTGACAACCCCCGGATAGACCTCCTCTCACTAGGCCTAGCCGCCGGTAAGGTGTTAAGTAAAGCAAAAGTCTCTGCCATAGACTGGGATGTAACTGAGGGAAGTAGATACATTTAGAGAGCTATGATACGGTACCAGTATTTCTCAGCCGGTCCGGCGATACCGTATGAAAACAGATCCGCAAAGTGTCCTTCAACTGAGCCTCCAGGCTCCTTCTGAGAAACCAGCCTTACGCATGGTCTTCTCCCGAAGAGTCCTCCCCTGGATGCTTCTCCAGTTGCTGGGCCTCTCCCTAGATGAGATGGCACCGGACCACCTTTGAATCATTTTGGCCTCATATCCATTCAAGCCTGTCCCTGCAGTTGCTTCGCCTCGGGCTATCCAGCCCCTAGACTCGGAATTGCATGGATCCGCACCCCAGGCCAGGAGGGCCATGGGGGCTGGTCAGGAGGACCGAACAGACAGAAAATCTCTTCTGGACCAGAACCCAGAAGCACGTGATGTCAGTACCCTAAATACCCTCTCCCAGAATGCACAGCAAGGCGACACTCTCACTGGACTGGTTTCCGAGAGAAAGAAGGCATTCAATGCACCCAACTAGATCGCGTTCTACCACTTGCTGGTGGTGACAGCGACACCTGCAGCCAAGGAGAACCCAGTGCAATCCAGCTAGACTGGCACTGAAATCACAATTTGGAAAAATTAGCCCTAAAACCCAACTGTGGTTTTAGGAATATTCATTTTTAAAACAAATAGCAGGTGCTCTTCAGGAGCCGGCGCTACATAAGTATTTGATCCCCAAGCAAAACATGACTTGGTAGTTGGTGGAGAAACACTTGTTGGCAATCACAGAGATCAGACGTTTCTTAGATGGTGACCAGGTTTGCACACATCTCAGGAGGGATTTTGGTCCACTCTTCTTTACAGATCTTCTCTAAATCCTTAAGGTTTCTTGGCTGTCTCTTGGCAATTCGAAGTTTCAGCTCCCTCCATAGATTTTCTATTGGATTAAGGTCTGAAGAGCCCAATCCATGACTATAACTGCTTGCCATCCAGCGCACGACAATATACGTCAGCAGAATGGCATGGCTTCTCAAATGGGCGTACCCATACGTCCTCTTTAAGTCATGGGCTAACGGGTGCGTGCGTGCTGCTGTAGCGTGTCTGTGGGTCCCTGTGGCCCGCGATCATGACACGGAGAGGCAGAACGGGGGATTGCCTATGTAAACAAGGCATTTCCCTGTTCTGCCTAGCAACATGACAGGGATCTACTGTTCCCACTGATCAGGAGCAGTGCTCTCTGTCATGTTCTAGTGAGCCCACTCCCCCCCCCCTACAGTTAGAACACATTTAACCCCTTGATTGCCCCCTCATGTTTAACCCCTTCCCTGCCAGTGACAATTACACAGTAATCAGTGCATTTTTATAGCTCCGATCGCTGTATAAATGTCAATGGTCTCAAAATAGTGTCAAAACTGTCTGCCGCAATGTCGCAGTCACGATAAAAATCGCAGATTGCCGCCATTACTAATAATAAAAAAAAATGAATAATAAAAATGCCATAAATCTATCCCTTATTTTGTAGACGCTATAACTTTTGCGCAAACCAATCAATATACCCTTATTGGGATTTTTTTTTTCCTTTTTTACCAAAAATATGTAGTACAGGAACCTTTTTCTAAGTCAGAGCGACTTGAGTTGCTCCTATTAGAACGATTCCATTTTATTGCATGGAGCGTGAATGGCGAGCTGAAAAGTCACCTGACAGGTCGCCCCAGTGTGAATCGATACTTATGATGTGGGAATGCTAGGCTGGGAAAAAAATCCGCAAACAACTGAGGCCGCAAACTCTGAACTGCGACTTTTCAGGGTCGATAATAAATTATATATATATATATATATATATATATATATATTTTATTATTATTATACAAGTTTTATATAGCGCCAACAGTTTGCGCAGCGCTTTACAACATGAGGGCAGACATTACAGTTACATCACAATTTGGTACAAGAATCAGAGAGCTCTGCTCGTTAGAGCTTACAATCTAAAAAAAAATTATATATATATATATATATATATATATATATATTTTAAAAGGATTAATATTTGTACTTTTTTTTTTTTCAAAACAAAGCGATTCAATTAATATTTTGTTTTAAAATAAGTCAAGAATATTAAAGTGGTGTTGCCACCAAAAAATAAAAAATTGTTTAAAAAAATATATATAATTGGAAAAAATTTTTTTTTTACTCACCTCTAAATACCTGTTGCTAGGGGGTCCCTCGTAGTCTGCCTTCTTCCTTGCCCAGGCTGGTGGCATCACTTCCCCTCGCGCCGCACAGTCATCTGTCACATGTCCCAGGTGATTGTGCGGCGTATCACGGCGCCCTGCACCGCTCGCGCATGCGCAGCGGGTGCCCGGCTGTGAAGCAACAGCCGGGTGCCCACAGTACGAATGACGGCGCCGCGAGCGGAGCGGGGAACGAGGGGGGGCTTCGTTCCCCCGCAGCGCTGGACCCTGGGACAGGTAAGTGTCCGATTTATTAAAAGTCAGCACCTGCAGTATTTGTAGCTGCTGACTTTTAATTTTTTTTAGTTTTTTAGGGGTACCCCACTTCAATATAAGCATTTCCAAACACTTTCTTTTTTTGATTTTGATTTAAATTACTACATACCAGCTGCAGTACCAAAAGCCACCAGCTGTAGCAGCATCCCATGTATTTGGCTTGCTGTGGCTGGAACAGCGTGCGGCGCCGTGGCTTAGTTGGTTAAAGCGCCTGTCTAGTAAACAGGAGATCCTGGGTTCGAATCCCAGCGGTGCCTTGGGGAAGTGACCTTCCGTTTTTTTTAAATATTGTAGATTGATTTTTTTATTTGCTTTCTCCTTACCTAGTATTAATTTAGGTACCCATTTGATACTTTATTAACATTTTGAAACTTTTTTCCATGGCAAACCATAGTTTATTATTTTTTCATGGCAGTTCATGATATCTGTAGCTTAGATTTTTTTTTTTTCAGTTGCACCTTAGGAATGATGCAATTTGAAGAGGAATGATGAGAAATGATTTCTGTAAATAAATTGCATCTTACAAACTTCTCAATACGCAGAATTAGTGCAGCTGTTGAAGATCGCCATCTGGTGGTCAAACAGAGGTAACGCAGTCTTTCTGTGGTTGGGGTGGAACAGAGCCAGATAGCTGCTAAAATATTGATAATGATTGATATAGGCAATCTGTATGATAGCTCCACCTGCTTCAGTATTTTTAAAGTGGTTGTATACCCTTTTTTGTAACTTTTACCTACAGGAAAGCCTATAATAAGGCTTACCTGTAGGTAAAAAAAATATCTCCTAAACCTGTACGGTTTAGGAGATATTCCCCTCGGTATGCGCCGCTGACTGCAGCGGCGCATGCGCACGAGGGGATTCTGGGCCTGAAAATCTGGCAGTGGCCGGCGGCCGGAAAGAAATCTCCCGCGCGCATGCGCGGGAGTGACGATATCGCGGCTCCGGCCACTCACAGCGCCGGAGCCGCGATACCCGGGAAGAAACACAGAGGGAGCATATCAGCTCCCTCGGCGTGGATCGTGCCAGATGTCGGGGCCTCGTTCTAAGGTAAGTTTTTCATAATGAGCTAGTATGCGGTGCATACTAGCTCATTATGCCTTTTGCTTTGCAGGTGTTAAAAAAAAAAAAAAAAAAATAGCGGGTTTACTACCGCTTTAATTACATTTTTCTTTCAGTTTAACTAGACCTGGGATTTTTTTTTCTTTTTAAAGGATATTGAAACCCAAGAACAAAAGTTTTATCTTTTCCAGATTACCCGTCCTTATATCTGTTATATGTTTTTTTTTTTTGTTTTTGTTTTTTAAACTAAGTATATAATCTGCAAATTCAGAAAAATACTTCTGGATCCTGCCAGGAATCCAGTGTCTTTTGTCACTTCCAATGCACTGAACAGAAATCTCTAACAATCCTATCAGCCTTCCCAGCTATCATCATTGAACTACAGGACACCTCCTCCCTATGCTATATGGGGATGTGGTAATGTTTGTAGTCCAAATCAGGAGAACAGCTAGGGTGACTGCTCCTCCGGAGATACAGCGAGACGAGTGAGCGGTGTCACCCTAGGACAGGAAGTGTGTTATCAGAAGGCAAAAAAGCCTGAAAAAAGAAAACAAATGCAGCCGCCGCATCTAAGGTGTTTAATGGGTTAAGCTGTACATCAATTTTTTTTTTTTAATTATAATTAATATGAACAAGATGAGGGCTCATTCACACTAGCAGTTGGAGGGTGGTAAAACCCAGTGGCCGAGCTGTGGTTTTACTGCCCCCCACCCGCCACCATTCCCCTTTAATTATAGAGGGTGTACACATACCATGGCAAGAATTATACGCACTGTCTTTTTGGTGGGTGCTGCCGCCCCATGATTGTGACCCATTCGAGTGCAGTTGCTGTGCACTAGTGCCAGGTCCAAAGGGTTAAAGCAGGCGGTGAGGAGGTGATAAAAGGCCCCCTGACGCCTGTCATACACCTCTGAAAAGTGAACTGAGTGTGGATCGCTTTTGAAAAGAGTGTGATCGACCCTGCTGCACATCTAAACAAGCTGTAATTGATCCATGCCACCGATAAGCCTATTCAAATAACATTTGATCAATATTGGAGTCCATCAGAAATAATGAAACTGGAAAAAAATATATATATATTCAATGCACCGCTTGCTTTAAAAACCCATCAGATGTTTCCTGCTGAGCTTTGACCTGAAAACAGATGATTGAAAGCAAAAGAAGAACGCCATAAGCTGGATATACACATCAATATCTGATTGTACATTCTACGTAAGATCTAAATAAATAGGGCAGCAGTTAAAGTAAATTGAAAGTTAAAGTAAAATCAAATATTTTTCAAATAAATTATAAGTTAAAATAAAAAATAAAAAAAAAATCAGTTTTTGTTGCAGAGTAGATTTTTATTTTTTGCCCCATGCAAAAAGTCTGATCTGTTGCTCCAGCCGTCATGGACTTGCCCCTCGGGGGTGTTTCATCATACTGACCTGGGCAACAGGAAGGACCGCCCACTGCTGAAGAGCAGAAGAGGAGCCCACTCATCACATGACCAGAGAAAAGTCACCTGCAACAATAAAAGCACATACAGTGCCTTCAAAAAGTATCCACAGTCCTTAAAATTTTCCACATTTTGTCATGTTACAACCAAAAACGTAAATTTATTTTATTGGGATTTTATGTGATCGACCAACACAAAGTGGCACATCATTTTGAAGTGGAATGAAAATGATAAATAGTTTTCAATTTTTTTTACAAATAAATATGTGAAAAGTGTGGGGTACATTTGTATGGCGCCCCCCGGAGTCAATACTTTGTAGAACCGCCTTTCACTGCGATTACAGCTGTAAGTCTTTTTGGGGATGTCTCTACCAGCTTTGCACATCTAGAGAGGGACATTTCTGCCAATTCTTCTTTGCAAAATAGTTCAAGCTCTGTCACATGGAGAGCATCTGCGAACAGCAATTTTCAAGTCTTGCC
This sequence comes from Lithobates pipiens, assembly GCF_037356315.1. Taxonomy (NCBI): domain Eukaryota; kingdom Metazoa; phylum Chordata; class Amphibia; order Anura; family Ranidae; genus Lithobates; species Lithobates pipiens. The sequence goes on from NW_027507686.1 coordinate 22,210,774, forward strand.
ACAGATTCTCAATTGGATTTAGGTCTGGACTGTGACTGGGCCATTCTAACACATGAATATGCTTTGATCTAAACCATTCCATTGTAGCTCTGGCTGTATGTTTTGGGTCGTTGTCCTACTGGAAGGTGAACCTCCGCCCCAGTCTCAAGTCTTTTGCAGTGGATGGTGTCCGTAGTACAGATCAGGTACAGGGGCTCAGGTAAAAGTGTGGTGAAGGTACAAGCCAGGTCAGGAGCAGATCACTGGAGCAGTAGCAAATGGAGCAAGCAGAAGTGGTGGTCAGAAGGCAAGCCAAGGTCAGTACAGGCAGAGTTCAGGGAGTAGTCAAGACGAGTCGGGTCAGTAACTGGAGTCATGATACAGCAGGAATATGCAATTAGTGGACCTCCAGCTGTTGCAGAACTACAAGTCCCATGAGGCATAGCAAGACTCTGACAAGAATCCACAAGCATGACACCCAGAGACAGAGCATGATGGGACTTGTAGTTTTGCAAACAGCTGGAGGTCCGCTAATTGCATATCTCTGTGATACAGGATCACAGGTTGTCATGGTTATGCAATAGAGTTCGTCTGCTTACCTGTCTCCATGTGTTCATTTCTAGAGACCAGCCGACCCTCACCTGACTGCTTTTATAATCCATCCTCTGGCATGGCTCCACCCTAGCTCCTATCAGAGAACTCTATATTAGCCTGTGCACTGCAAGCCAACCCTGCTGATCAACCTTTGTGTGTTTGGCTTCCTGTTTCCTACCGTGTGCTCTGCTGTTGTTACGTTACCGACTTTGGCGTGTCCTTGACTATCCCTGTTTGCCTGTGATCCTGACCTTTTGGCGTGTCCCGACTATTCCTGTCTGCTTGTGGCCCCGACCTTGGCTTGTCCCTCACTATCCCTATCATCCTGTTGCCTACTGTGGGTGTGAGCTGGGGGACCTTGGGGGTCGCGACCTGGAGCCAGTTGCAGCCAAGTCCATCCTCACCACTAGAGGCTCTGGTGAACACCTGTTGGCTCTTAGACTCCATGCCCCAGGGAATCTTACGCTCTAACCCCGGTGGGATCCATCTTGGTGTTCTGGCGGCCCTGCCTTTCTATCACCTTGACCCCCGTCCACAGCAGTCAGCCGTAGGGTAAACAACCTTGCGGTGCACTCCTGATCCCTACGGTGTGCATCTGTCACCTGGTCTCAAGGGGACCTGACACAGGTTCTCAGGACACAGAAGGCTGAAGACAAAGCAGCAATGAACCTGAACACTGGCTCAGTTTAAATAGCCCATTTGGCACCACTGTCACAGGTGCACGTGAGCACGCCGACGTGCATGTATGTGCGCATGAATATTTACACGCAATGCACATGAGTATTAGCATGTGCCCAATTTCTATGTCCATTAGAAGGAATGAGGATCAGCCTGTGAAGATGCATAGAAGTCTGCCCAGAGGAGCCATCTTGTCTACTGGCATGCCCATCCTGACACACCCGTGGCATGGGTAACCTCTTGTCTGGAGGTGAGTAGCACATATGAGTCCCTTGTTGTAATAGAGGGTATAAAGAGAATTCTGGTTCTCCAATGTTGGATTCAAGAGGGGGAACCAAGGAGTAGCGAGGACCGGAAATTACACCAGAGAAAGACTAGAAGTAAATGCTGCATGCTGATCCAGCAAGGGCCAATCAGGAGCAACAGGAGGTCAGTTGTGGGGTTGACACCCTCCCGTCTAGAGGGAAGCTCCGTCCCCGACCTAAGTGTTGCAATACCAGGGGTCACCCATCTACATCTGCCCCTTCAGGGATGAAAGCGACCATCCCTGCACTGGATTTAGGTCAAGCAGCCACAGGGCCCCCGGAGCTCCATCAGCTTCTGCGCCTTCCGTCTGCTCAGACTCCAATAAATCTGCGACTCTAAAATTAGACTACATCTGTAAAACTGGCACCTCAGCTGAAACCGCACGTGTCGCAGCTAAATTTAAGGATTAAAATGCTGTAAGGAAGTTGTGTCTAATGCAACGGCTTCTACCCCGACAAATGTGCGCCGCCAACCATTTCTAATCCGCGCAATCATTTACAGACCTGGGAACAGTCTGTTCTGAACACTGCGGCTCATACAAATAAAATGTTTCTTTCCCCTTCAAGTGATTTTCAGGATTTGACATCCTATATTACTAATTCCCTGAGTTCTTTAATTATTTGGAAGGAAGGAGAGCACACTAGCTGAGTTCGGAGATGATTTACTTCCCATAAGCCTGGATTTAGGAGTTCTCCAGCTAAAGAGGAGGCAGAATGCTGGCCAAGCAAACACAGCGCAATTTATATACACCTGAGCTGCTTTACTTGCCCAAATATTTTGAAGGCTGTTCAGCCTCTCTTGTGATTCACAAACTGGAGGGGAACAGATGAAATAAATAAAACAGTTTAAGGGGTGTATTTATAAAAAAAAGAAAAAAATTAAAAAGCTGTGTGAATGTCTCCAGCATCGTCTCAAAAAATCCCAGTTGTTTGTCTACTATGATTATCTTCTATGATCATCAGTGTCAGGCGGGCACTTACCAAACCGATGAGTCCTCTTGGGCAGAGGGTGGTCTCCCGTACGTGTCCGACTTACAACCCCTGATAGAGCAGACAGGTGGCTGAGAGTGCGGAGTGGTAAGAGAGCCTGTGATATGGCTCCAGGAGCAGGAACTTGCAGGAAGCTTCCGGCAGCAGGTGTGTAGGTAGACACAGGCAAACTGGGTACAGAACAGGAGCAGAGCAGGCAAGTCCGGGTGCAGGCAGGGTACGGCAACAGGCGGGCAGCAGAGGCACAGAAGGAGCAGGCAGAAGAGAGGTCAAACAGGCCGAGGTCAGATGCAGGCAGAGGTCAGCGGTGTCAAGGAAAAGCCGGGTCGTCAGGAGATAAGCAACAGGAACACAGGATACGAACAACGGGACAGGAACCGAGAAGCTGTTGATCAGGCAGCACCTGGGAGATGTCAGTGGCAGACCTAAATAGGCCGTTTGGCGGCAAGCACCGCGCCGACGCGCGCACGGGCGCGCGCATAGGCGCACGCTCGCCCGAACGCCGGCAGACACACCAGCGGTACCCGAAGTGCCCACCACAGCGTGCTGACGCGCACCAGCGCCAGCAGGGGCACGTGAGGGCACACACCGACGCGCACCAGCGCCCACAGGGGCGCGCAACACCGCACGCACAGGAACACGCACCCCAGCACGCACCGCAGGACATCGGCGCGCACCAACACGGGCAGCACCGCGACCAACCAGGTAACGACCCTGACAGTGCCCCCTCCCTAAGGGCAGACTCCGGCTGCCCAGGTGAGCCGATCTGGAAACCTGACGGTTCTTGAAGGCCCGCAAAAGTTCCTGAGCATGTAGATTGTCCTCGGGTTCCCAGGAGTTGTCCTCAGGTCCATAACCCTTCCACTTGATGAGGTACTGGGTTACATTACCCCTCTTCCTGCAATCAAGGATTGCTTCAACCTCAAACTCCTCTTCATTGTTCACTATAACAGGTTCGGGTGGGTCGGTGGTGCGGTCAGCAAAGGGATTTGGGGTAACGGGCTTCAGTAAGGTCACGTGAAAGACCGGGTGCCCTCTAAAAGAGTCAGGCAGGTTAAGTTCATATGCCACTTCGTTTATCTTCCTTTTTACAGAAAAGGGGCCCATGAATTTAGGGCCTAACTTCTTGGAAGGACAGGCCATCTTAAGGTTGACTGTAGATAACCATACTTGGCTGCCGGGAGCCAGAACGAGTTCTCCCCGTCTCCTTTTGTCAAACGCCCGTTTATAGCATTCCTGGGACCGGGCCATGGTTTCCTTTAGGAGTTGGTTGTTTTTAGAAAAGAAGTCCAATGTCTCGGAAACTGCCGGAACAAGGCATTCTGGGACTGAGCTGGGCAAGAAGGCTGGGTGGAAGCCGTAATTGGCAAAGAACGGTGTCTGGTTGATGGCGGAGTGCAAGGAGTTGTTATAGGCAAACTCCGCCATGGGTAGTAGCGAGACCCAGTCATCCTGCGAGAAAGAAGAAAAACAGCGGATGTACTGCTCCAGGGACTGATTGGTTCTCTCCGTTTGTCCGTTTGTCTGGGGGTGATAAGCGGAGGAAAAGGCCAGTTCAATTTCAAGAGACCCGCAGATCGCTCTCCAAAACCTCGAGGTGAATTGGGCGCCTCGGTCAGAAACAATACTTGCCGGGATCCCATGCAGCCTTACAACTTCTTTGACAAAGATCTTGGCCGTCTCCATAGCCGAGGGAGTGCCCCTCATCGGGAGGAAATGGGCCATCTTGGACAGCCTATCTACGACAACAAAGATAGTGGAGAACCCCTCGGAAAGGGGGAGTTCCACGATAAAGTCCATCGAGATCATTTTCCACGGTCTCTCAGGGACAGGTAAAGGTTTCAGTAGGCCCCAAGCCCGCGTCCGGCTGTTTTTATTTCGGGAGCAAGTGCTGCACGAGTCCACATAGTCCTTGCAGTCCTTAAGAAGTTGAGGCCACCAAAAGGTGCGCTGAATCAGTTCGGCAGTCTTCCGAGTACCAAAGTGTCCGGCCATCTTATGATCGTGGCAGAGTTCCAACACGTTTACCTTCAAGGCTTCAGGGACCACAATCTTGCCTTTATGCCAGAACAACCCCTCACTACAGCTGACCTCGGGGCTCGGGGGCATTCCAACAGAAGCCTGTCTGATCCGGGAGATAAGGTCCCCTTGGAGGAGCAAGAAGTTCCCAGAAGGGAGAATAGTATCAGGAGGCCGAGTCTCTTCAGGGATAGAAAACATACGTGACAGGGCATCCGGCTTGACATTCTTAGAACCAGGTCTATAGGTGATATGAAATTGAAACCGGGAAAAAAAAAGAGCCCATCTGGCTTGCCGTGGTCTAAGTCTTTTGGCAGTTCTCAAATATTCCAGGTTTTTGTGGTGGGTGTAAACCAGGATGGGATGTGCAGCACCTTCCAATAAGTAACGCCACTCCTCCAGAGCCGCCTTAATGGCCAGAAGTTCTCGGTCCCCAACATCATAGTTCCTTTCGGATGATGACAGTTTGCGAGAAAAGAACGCTACCGGGAAAAGAAGGGCCTTGGCACCCTGCCGTTGGGATAACACCGCCCCCACAGCGATTTCCGAGGCATCCACTTCCAGAACGAAGGGTAAGGCTGGGTCCGGATGTTTTAGAATAGAGGCAGAGGTGAACAGCATCTTAAGTTTTTCGAAGGCCAGCTGTGCCTCAGGGGTCCAAGAGAATCGGGTACCCTGCCTGGTCAGTTCGGTGATGGGAGCAATAATCGCAGAGAAACCCCTGATAAATTTCCGGTAGAAGTTGGAAAAACCGACGAAACGTTGTACACCCTTCCGGTCCTCAGGTGCAGGCCAGTCCAGGATGGCAGATACTTTTTGGGGGTCCATCTTGATGCCCTCCACAGATATAACCAGGCCCAGGAATTGGATGGACTGGCGTTCAAACTCGCATTTTTCGAGTTTCGCGTAGAGCCCGTGTACCCTGAGGCGAGCTAGCACACTACGGACATGTCTACGATGGTCTTCCAAGGATGAGGAAAAGATTAGGATATCATCCAGGTATGCAATTACGTATAGATCCAGGTAGTCGCGAAAGATGTCGTTGACAAAATGTTGAAAGGTTGCGGGTGCATTACACAGCCCGAAGGGCATGACAAGGTACTCGTAGTGCCCAAAACGAGTACGAAACGCTGTCTTCCACTCGTCTCCTTCTCGGATACGGATTAAATTGTAAGCTCCGCGAAGATCCAATTTCGAAAAGATGACTGCAGACCCCAGCCTCTGGAACAACTCGGGTACTAGGGGTAAAGGGTAACGGTTTTTGAAAGTTATTTTATTCAATTCCCGATAGTCAATGCATGGACGTAAGGAATGGTCCTTTTTTTCGACGAAAAAAATGCCAGCACCGGCAGGGGAAGTAGACGGACGGATAAACCCTTTCTTTAGGTTTTCGTCAATATACTCCTTCAGCGTGCCTAACTCCTGTTCCGTTAATGGAAAAATTCTCCCAAAGGGGACTTCGGTACCTGGTAACAGTTCAATAGGGCAGTCATAAGGCCTGTGGGGGGGAAGAATATCTGCGCCTTTTTTGCTAAAAACGTCCACAAAGTCCTTGTAGGGTTCCGGAACGGTCTGAAGCAATTTTGGATCGACATCCAAGCAGAGAAGTGAAGAGGAGTTGCCTGTCGGTCGGGCCAAGCAGTGTTGTTGACAGTAATCGGAAAGAAACTTGATTTCTCCTGTGGCCCAGTTAATGCTTGGATTGTGGGCCTGCAACCAGGGTATCCCAGGATAATTGGAAACAAGGGGGAGGAGATGGCATCCAGACGCAGGTGCTCCTGGTGACAGGTGCCCATAGTAGCCAGCAGAGGAACAGTCTCTTGAGTGACGGGACCGGAACTAAGGGCGGAGCCATCGGCTAGATGTACAGCAAGCCCCTGAGCCTTGGGTATGAGCGAGATGTGATGGTTGGCAGCGAAGGTCAGATCGATAAAGCAGCTGCATGCTCCGGAGTCAATGATGGCTGACACTGGAAAACTCCCTCCTGGAAGCTGCAAAGTGAGGAGAAGGGCAAGGTGAGAACTGGGTTTTCGTAGAACAGAGGCACACGTGAAGGAAGAGTAAACACACTTACGTGTCTTGTTGGGGCAAGCCCTGACATAATGCCCAGGTTCACCACAGTAGAGACATAAGTTAAGGGTACGTCTGCGCTGCTTTTCTTCAGGGGTCAACGAGGGCCGGAGTAACCCGAGCTGCATTGGTTCCGGAGCTTCCAGAGCGGGAGCAGAAGAGGTGGACGAGAACTGACCAGCAGAACTGGAAACCTTGGGGAGCACCCAGGTGGGACGGAAGTGGCTGGAGGACCTCTCCGACCGGCGTTCCCTTAACCGGCGGTCAATCTGAATGGAGAGGTTGACTAACTCATCCAGGGTTTGTGGTATTCTTACCCGTGCCAACTCATCCTTAAGGGGGTCAGAAAGTCCCATCCGGAATTGGTGACGCAAGGCGGCGTCATTCCAATCCGTGTCAGAGCTCCAACGGCGAAACTCCACTGCATAGTCCTCGGCCGCTCTGCGACCTTGTTGGAGAGAGTGTAGTGCGGCTTCTGCGGTCGCAGTCAACTGAGGGTCCTCATAGAGGTGAGACATGGCCAAGAAGAAGTTGTCAAGGCTATCCAGGGTTCCAGATTTCTGCTCCAGTAAACGATGGGCCCAGGTTTGAGGCTCGCCGGACAACAGGGATATCACAAAGCCCACCTTGGTTGCCTCTAGAGAGAATGTCCGGGGCTGCAGTGCGAAGTACAGTTCGCAGGAGTTGCGAAACGCACGATACTTGGTGCGATCGCCGGAAAACCTCTCGGGTGTAGGTACCCTTGGCTCTGGAGGAAGCATCACTACGGAGGGTGCAGACGAAAGACCGGTGGGGGAGGTTCCTTGAGGGTTAGATGAGGAGGACAAGGCTTGGACTTGCTCCTCCAACCTTGAGTAGCCATCCTGGAGACTCTTCACGGCTTGGGTCAGACCGGCCAAATGTCTGCATAACTCATCCATAGGGGAGGCCCCCTGCCCGGACTCAGTCATGGCTGCCTGATACTGTCAGGCGGGCACTTACCAAACCGATGAGTCCGCTTGGGCAGAGGGTGGTCTCCCGTACGTGTCCGACTTACAACCCCTGATAGAGCAGACAGGTGGCTGAGAGTGCGGAGTGGTAAGAGAGCCTGTGATATGGCTCCAGGAGCAGGAACTTGCAGGAAGCTTCCGGCAGCAGGTGTGTAGGTAGACACAGGCAAACTGGGTACAGAACAGGAGCAGAGCAGGCAAGTCCGGGTGCAGGCAGGGTACGGCAACAGGCGGGCAGCAGAGGCACAGAAGGAGCAGGCAGAAGAGAGGTCAAACAGGCCGAGGTCAGATGCAGGCAGAGGTCAGCGGTGTCAAGGAAAAGCCGGGTCGTCAGGAGATAAGCAACAGGAACACAGGATACGAACAACGGGACAGGAACCGAGAAGCTGTTGATCAGGCAGCACCTGGGAGATGTCAGTGGCAGACCTAAATAGGCCGTTTGGCGCCAAGCACCGCACAGACGCGCGCGCGCACCCGCGGGCGCGCGCCCCCGAACGCCGGCAGACACACCAGCGGTACCCGAAGTGCCCACCACAGCGCGCTGACGCGCACCAGCGCCAGCAGGGGCACGTGAGGGCACACACCGACGCGCACCAGCGCCCACAGGGGCGCGCAACACCGCACGCACAGGAACACGCACCCCAGCACGCACCGCAGGACATCGGCGCGCACCAACACGGGCAGCACCGCGACCAACCAGGTAACGACCCTGACAATCAGCTCCATCAGCAGGCAGGAGCACCATGGACAGGTGGATGACGAGTCCCAATAACAAGCAGGAAGGAGCACCATGGACAGGTGGATGATTAGTCCCAATAACAAGCAGGCAGGAGCACCATGGACAGGTGGATGATTAGTCCCAATAACAAGCAGGAAGGAGCACCATGGACAGGTGGATGACGAGTCCCAATAACAAGCAGGTAGGTGCACCATGGACAGGTGGATCACGAGTCCCAATAACAAGCAGGCAGGAGCACCATGGATAGGTGGATGACTAGTCCCAATAACAAGCAGGCAGGTGCATCATGGATAGGTGTATGACTAGTCCCAATAACAAGCAGGCAGGTGCATCATGGATAGGTGGATGATGAGTCCTAATAACAAGTAGACAGGAGCACCATGGATAGGTGGATGACTAGTCCCAATAACAAGCAGGCAGGTGCACCATGGACAGGTAGATGATTAGTCCCAATAACAAGCAGGCAGGTGCACCATGTATAGGTGGATGATTAGTCCCAATAACAAGTAGGCAGGAGAACCATGGATAGGTGGATGACGAGTCTCAATAACAAGCAGGCAGGTGCACCATGGATAGGTGGATGATTAGTCCCAATAACAAGCAGGCAGGTGCATCATGGATAGGTAGATGACTAGTCCCAATAACAAGTAGGTAGGTGCATCATGGATAGGTGGATGACTAGTCCCAATAACAAGCAGGCAAGTGCATCATGGATAGGTAGATGACGAGTCCTAATAACAAGTAGGTAGGTGCATCATGGATAGGTAGATGACTAGTCCCAATAACAAGCAGGCAGGAGCACCATGGATATGTGGATGACTAGTCCCGATAACAAGCAGGCAGGATCACCATGGATAGGTGGATGACTAGTCCTAATAACAAGCAGGCAGGAGCACCATGGATAGGTGGATGACTAGTCCCAATAACAAGTAGGCAGGTGCACCATGGATAGGTGGATGACTAGTCCCAATAACAAGCAGGCAGGTGCACCATGGACAGGTAGATGATTAGTCCCAATAACAAGTAGACAGGAGCACCATGTATAGGTGGATGATTAGTCCCAATAACAAGTAGGCAGGAGAACCATGGATAGGTGGATGACGAGTCTCAATAACAAGCAGGCAGGAGAACCATGGATAGGTGGATGACGAGTCTCAATAACAAGCAGGCAGGAGAACCATGGATAGGTGGATGACGAGTCTCAATAACAAGTAGGCAGGAGAACCATGGATAGGTGGATGACGAGTCTCAATAACAAGTAGATAGGAGCACCATGGATAGGTGGATGACGAGTCTCAATAACAAGCAGGCAGGTGCATCATGGATAGGTAGATGACTAGTCCCAATAACAAGTAGGCAGGTGCATCATGGACAGGCTGATGACTGGCCCCAATAACAAGCAGACTGATGCCCTGTGGACAGGCAGATGACTAGTTTTGGGGTCAGCAGACAGATACGCTGATGGATGACTAGTCTCAGGATCAGCAGATAGATACACTTGCTGCTTGTACACTGAAGCCCCCAATAGGTGAACAGCCATGCCACAAATACTGGAGAGTGGTAGGTTTGTCAAGGTTTAAGCCAATTTGGTAACGGGCAAGGGGGACGGGTATAGATATGATAGCAGATGCATAGTCAGAGTTTAGGCCATCCATAACAAGCAGGTAGATCAGATACAGATGAAGCAGGTAGGTAGATGAGTAGTCAAGGTACAGGCCGGAGTTAGCAAAAGGCAGATAAGCAGGTCAGGTCACGCCAGGTGATTATCAGAAGAAGAATCCGGAAACGCAGGTCACAGATCGCAGGTGATGCTGAAGACAAGTCAGAACTGAGTTCATTCGGTTGTCTCAGCTCTATATGTCTGCAATCTCTGACAGATTTCTGTAGCCTGAATCTTGTGTGGGGCCCCTTGGTGATGTCAGGGGCCCTTTATATCCAGTACATTGACCTCTACTGATAGATTCTTCTAGTCCCTGTGCAGTCTATAGTTAGTGATTATCTGACAGGTTCTCTTTAACGTTGGCAGCAGTAGTAGAGAGCACAGATGTTCCATATTTCCCATGTCAGACCCATTACTATTCCCATGGCCTCGGCTGCTGGTAGTTCCCATGGTTTTAAAGCCCTATGGATAAAAATAGCCGCCTGCACATTGAACATTAATCTTTTTTTTTTTTTTTTTTCCTTTTAGCATTAGGATCCTAATCTGTGTCCTTGGTAATGTAACTCCTCCATGCCTGATTTATCTCTGCCTATGGAAGGTAAGTACATTAATCCCACATAAAAAGACCGTTTCTTGATATATTCTGCACAGAAGGGTCATTTATCTTCTCTGTGTTCAAAGAAGAGGATGTATAGGTGCTGATGAAAATGAATTACACATTTATGTCAACGTTGATTAGATAATGCATCTTCAGTATCAGTGAAAGGCATAGTACCCCATCATTGGTATCAATGGGAGGAATAGTGCCCCATCATTGGTATCAATAGGAGGAATGTGTCTCATCATTGGTATCAGTGGAAGGCATAGTCCCCAGCATTGATATCAATGGGAGGAATAGTGCCCCATCATTGGTATCAATGGGAGGAATAGTACCCCATCATTGGAATTAATGGGAGGAATAATGCCCCATCATTGGTATTAATGGGAGGAATAGTGCCCCATCATTGGTATCGATGGGAGGAATAGTGCCCCATCATTGGTATCAATGGCAGGAATAGTGCCCCATCATTGGTATCAATGGGAGGAATAGTGCCCCATCGTTGGTATCAATTGGAGGAATAGTGCCCCATCATTGGTATCAGTGGAAGGCATGGTGCCCCATTATTGGCATTAGTGGGGGGGAATAGTGCCTCATCTTTGGTGTTAGTGGGAGGAATGGTGCCCAATCATTGGTGTCAGTAGGCTGAATAATGCCCCATCATTGGTGTCCGTTCAATAAATGGTGCCCCACCACTGGTGTCGGTGGAAGCAATAGTGTCCCATCATTGGTATCAGTGGAAGGCATAGTGCCTCATCATTGGTATCAGTGGAAGGCATAGTGCCTCATCATTGGTATCAGTGGAAGGCATAGTGCCCCATCATTAGCATCAGTGGAAGGCATAGTGCCCTGTCATTGGTATCGGTGGAAGGCATAGTGCCCCATCATTGGCATCAGTGAGGGGAATAGTGCCTCATCTTTGGTGTTAGTGGAAGGAATGGGGCCCCACCACTGGTGTCAGTGGATGCAATAGTGCCCCAACATTGGTGTCAGAGGAAGGAATGGTGCCCCATCAGTGGGGGCCGTGGGAGGAATAATGCCCCATCGTTGGTGTCAGTGGAAGAAATTATGCCCCCCTGTTGGTGTCAGTACACGGTATGGTGCCTCATGGTTGATGTCAGTAGAAGAAATAGTGCCACACACTGGTGGGGGGAAGTGGAATAATGACTAAAGGGCCAGATAAAGGCAAGCAGAGGGCCGCAGTTTGGAGACCACTGCTCTAGCGATAAAAGAGCTGTGCCCGCACTGCAAGGGATAATTTTTCATTTTAAAGCCCGACTCCACGTCATCCTCAGAAGCCCACCTACATGGCTTTGTGTGTTTTTATGCTTACCTTTTCCAGGTGTCTTCAGGTTGGACACATGACTAGCAGGGTCTTCTGCCCCAGCGGTGCTGGTCTTCACAACTCCTGTCCATGACACCCTGCACTCACAGTTTGACCCATAGGTGTGCGCAGCCTATTACATTAGGGTGTGCACCCCAAAGCTCAAACACACACGCGTGTAGTGTGTCTACATATATATGACCCCAGAACATTGACCTCCCTGCTGGCACAGTGAAAGTAGTGTGTAAACACGTCTCTTCTGGCAGAGCCGGCTAGAGGGAAATCTTTCCCATCATCCTGCTGGCACACAGAGCGATAATGCTAATGTGCACGGGCTGGTTAGGGTGTGCCCAGGCACATCCGACACACTCTGTGCGCACGCCTAAAGTTTGACCTCAGTCTTCTAGGTCAGTGGTTCTCAACCTCAGTCCTCAAGTACCCCCAACGGGCCATGTTTTCAGGCTTTCCTTTACTTTGCATAGCTTCTTTAAATCAATATCAATGACATGGTATTGATAAGAGATATTTTATCTAAGGGAAGTTCCCAAAACATGGCCCGTTGAGGGTACAGGTGGTCCCCTAGTTACAAACATTCGACTTACAAACGACTCCTACTTACAAACGCAGGGAGACAACAGGAAGTGGGAGGAAATCTACCTCTAGGGGAGGGAAATTCACTCCTGTAAGGGTTATTATGGGGAAAAAAATGTCTCCACTGAAATTTTATTACCAATCCTTGTTTCCACAATAAGCCAACATTTTCATAATCCAATTGTTACTGGGACAGAAAGTGAGGCACCATCTTCTGAACAGGGGCACAGACAGCAAAACAAACATTACAGGGGTGTTAACCCTTCCCTATGCTATCCAAAAAGCTTAAAAATATTTTTTATTGTCTGGAGCTACACCTAAAAAAACGTACCTGTTCTGACTTACAAACAAATTCAACTTAAGAACAAACCTACAGACCCGATCTTATTTGTAACCCTGGGGGCCGCCTGAGGTTGAGAACCACTTGCTCTAGGTTGAATGATGCTGGGTGTTGTTCAACCCAGAAAACTGAGGCCATCTTGTGGCAGGGAAGAGGTACTGCAGAAGACAGTGCTGGAGAGAAGGTGAGTATTGCATGCAGACCTGTTCTTTTTTTTATTTTATTTTCTTTGGGTTTGACCATAAAGAAACCCAGAGTTGGGCTGTAACAAGCAGGCCGGGGACCTCCTAAAGGTTGTGAACCACTTGCTCTAGGTTGAATGATGCTGGGTGTTGTTCAACCCAGAAAACTGAGGACATCTTGTGGCAGAGAAGAGGTACTGTAGAAGACAGTGCTGGAGAGGAGGTGAGTATTGCATGCAGACCTGTTCTTTTTTTCTTCTTCTTTTCTTTATGGTTTGACCATAAAGAAACCCAGAGTTGGGCTGTAACAAGCAGGCCGGGGACCCCCTGAGGTTGTGAACCACTTGCTCTAGGTTGAATGATGCTGGGTGTTGTTCAACCCAGAAAACTGAGGACATCTTGTGGCGGAGAAGAGGTACTGCAGAAGACAGTGCTGGAGAGGAGGTCAGTATTGCATGCAGACCTGTTCTTTTTTTTTTTTTTTTTTTTTTATGGTTTGACCATAAAGAATCCCAGAGTTGGGCTGTAACAGGACAGGACACACAGCTGACTTCCTGTCTAATAATCTTGTAATCTAATAAGTATACATCCAAACACCACCTATGCCCGAGGGATATGTCTTATCTATCTATCTGCCCGTTCCACTCCAAAAAAGTCCTAAATTAGACAGCAACATACTTTAATCAAATTATATTTATTAGAAAAAAGTTTTAATCACATAAACAGATACAAAAAAAAAAGACACCACAAAAAAATAAATAAAAAAATAAGAAAATCTGTAAAGAAAAAAAAAAAAAAAAAGAAAATCCTACAAACACACAACAACATGGTTACTGTACCTTTCTGCTCTGCCCAGAACTGGCACATGTAATTAAGGTGAGCAATTATATCACAATTAATAATTATTTTTTGTTCTATGCCTCGGATCGAAGCCGAAACCCATATGCCTGCTGTCATAATAATTGTGCAGCCGTCTGTCGAGAGCGGAATGCGGATTAATTAATTTTCCAAAACCCACTAATGACAGGGGGGGGTCCCCCCCGAATATGACAACGCCAGCCCCGTCTCTTGCGTTCCCTGCTCTCTTAACAAACAGGTGTTGCTAGGCAACAGGCAAAGAAGAGCGAATGAAAGGTGCGTTGAAGGCGGGCGCGGGCCTCAAAGCTGTGGATGCAGCACTACATGATCCACTTTGCTTTGTAGAGTAAATAAATAAATAAAACATAAGACGCTGCTGTGTGCAGGGTGGGGGGGGGGGGGGGGATTTCAGAAGTAACATAAATAATTATGTGAGTGAAGAAATAACGAAGGAATGAAAAATATGTCTCGCGGCAAGATCACGGAAGTACTCGTCTATCAATAGGGTCTAAATTGGAGGACGCCACGCCAATGGCGAAAGAGTCCAAGATGGTATTTTATTTGATAATCAGTGGAAGAAGAAAGCCAATGCATTTCGGGAGTTTAGACACTCCCCCCCTTCATCAGGGATACAAGTGAGAAAATATAAAAAATCCGTACAACATAATACAATCCATATAGGAAAAAAAAAAATCTATTATAAGAAAAAAATGTAAAAGAATAAAATTTAAAAAGGTCAGAAAAAGTCAAATGTTGTGATAATACGATATAAGATGTCATTCTTATACCATTAAAAAAAAAAAAACACACACAATTATGAAATGATAAAGATCACATAATATTTTATAAAATGGAACAGTAGAACATCCATTATTACATGTCTCATTATTAATCAGTATTTCTCATCAGGGGTGCCATCTGGATCCAGCGGGGATGCCATGCTGTGCCTGATATTTTTCAACAGTGTCCTGCACAGGCAGGCTGGCCAACATTACTGTACTAAACATATGTAGCACCCTGGTGTTTAGGCAGGGCTGCTAACAAATTTAGTTTGCCAGGTTGTATTTGTCCTGGCTAATTGTTAGGATTTCCCCCTAATTCTAGAATTGCTGCACTTTTCTCTTCTGTCACTAGGTGGCATTGTAGCGGGTGACATTAGATAGACAAGGGCATAGCAAGGACAGATCACGAATGGATGGGGTGTCTCAGCCAATAGGCGAGGGTTTCTTTAAGTCCCTTGGCCTGCTGGGAGAGCCTATTTATTTGGGTGGAGTCGGGGTTCTGTGCCACCTGGACAGCTGTCTGGGTGGACGCGTGTTATGTTGCCCGGGGCTGCTAGACCGGAAGCCTGAGACTTATCCCGGGGACACCTGTCTGCTAGGTTGCCTGAGGCCTATCCAGGAGCAGGAGAAGCAGTGTAGGGTTGGGACTGTAGGATTGGAGTCCAACCGAGTTGTGAAGGTTCAGCCGGACAGGGAACCAGTTGTGGTCGGAGGTAGAGGGGAAGCTGTCGCCACTAAGGGGCCTTCCACCTTGTTACCGAAGACCATCGTGAGTAAGCTGGAGACGGTACCTGAGTCTTCTCACCAGCCGGGGACAGTGAAGAAGTGGGAACGCATCAGGAGGTGCCAAGCCAGGGACCCAGCAGGTTAGCGGGGGTGACGCTTGAGGAGTTTACAGCGGGATAGATGTGGAAGAGCTCAAGGGATCCAGTGACGAATGGGATCTGGAAGTCTAGTGAGAGACTGGTAGCTCAGTGAGTGAAGATCTTCAGTGGGATACTGTTACATAATTAAAGGACCGTTCGGTTGCATCTGCCTAAGGGTGTCCTGGCCCGAACCCTCTCTCCCGCAGTTCTGTTAAGAGACAATAAATCTCTTGTTCACATAAAAAAAAAAGACTGGCACCAATCATTTCATCTTGCATCTGTCAGGGCTGGGCTCAGCCCTTCCTTCTCTGAGCTGGCCACTCAGCTGTCAGCTAATTGCCAGCTCCTATCTCTCCACAGTGACTCAGCTGTTGATGATATCCTGCTCGTCAGTCCTGCCTACTTAAGCTGTCCTTTTCAGAGGATCTCTGCCTTTGCCTTGGTCACCAAAACGTTCTACTGCTATCCTGTTCAAGACTTGCTTTGCTGACATCCCTTCTGGCTCCTGATCCTGCTTGCTGTTCCACTACATTGATCCCTGACTTCTGGCTTGGCTGACTATCCATTCCGGTTACTGAACTTT